>NW_028122036.1:0-49253 GCF_965194805.1 Balaenoptera borealis | reverse complement strand
AGAGGGAGAGAGGGAGGGGGAGAGAGAGGGGGGAGAGAGGGAGAGCTCTCTTCCTCCCTCCCTCTCCCTCTCCCCTCCTTCTCTCCCTCTCCCTCCCTCCATCACTTTCCCTCCTTCTCCCTCTCCCTCTCTCCCTCCCAGAGAGGGAGAGACAGAGGGAGAGGGAGAGGGGGGAGACAGGGACACGGAGAGGGAGGGAGGGAGGGAGGGAGACAGAGAGGGAAGCAGGCACCCTCTCGCCTTCTCCCTCTCCCTACCTCCTTCTCCGACTCCCCCTCTCCTCTCCCTCTGTCTCTCCCTCCCTCCCTCTAGGAGAGGGAGAGGGAGAGGAAGGGAGGGAGAGGGAGAGAGGGAGGGGGAGGGAGACGGAGAGGGAGAGACGTCTCGTCCTCCTTCCCTCTCCCTCCCTCGCCCTTTCCCTTCCTCTCTCCCTCTCCCTCCCTCTGTCTCACCCTCTCCCTCCTTCTGTCTCTCCCTCTCCTCACTCCCTCCCAGAGAGGGAGAGATGGAGGGAGAGGGAGAGACGAGGGAGAGGGGGAGAGGGAGAGAGGGAGGGGGGAGGGAGGAGAGAGGGAAAGGGAGGAAGAGACCTCTCTCTCTCTCCCTCTCTCCGTCTCTCCCTCTCTCCCCCTCTCTCTCCCTCTCCCTCTCTCCCTCTCCCTTGTCTCTGCCTCTTCGTCTCTCTGTCTCTGGGAGGGAGTGAGGGAGATGGAGAGACGGAGGGAGAGGGAGGAGAGGGAGCGAGGAAGAGGGAGAGAGGGAGGGAGAGAGGGAGAGAGGGATAGAGGGAGGGAGGGAGAGATGTCTTTGTCTTTCCCTCCCTCCATCACTCTCTCCCTCTTCCCCCTCCCTCTCCTGCTCCCTGTCCCTCTCCCTCCCTCTATCCCTCTCTCCCTCTCCCCCCTCCCTCTCCTGCTCCCTGTCCCTCTCCCTCCACCTCCTTCCCTCTCTGGAGAGGGAAGGAGGTGGAGGGAGAGGGTGAGGGAGAGGGAGCACGAGAGGGAGAGAGGGAGAGGGAAAGAGGTATAGGAAGAGCGGAACAGGGAAACAGGGACAGGGAAAGGGGGACAGGGAGAGAGGGAGAGGGAAAGAGGGAGAGGGAGAGCAGAGCAGGGAAACAGGGACAGGGAAAGAGGGAGGCAGAGAGGGAGATGGAAACGGGGAAAGGGAGGGGGGACGGATAGAGGGAGAGGGAGAGAGGGACAGGGAAAGAGAGACAGGGATGGAGGGAGGGAGAGAGGGACAGGACAGGGCAAGAGGGACAGGGAGAGAGGGAGGGAGAGAGGGAGGGAGAGAGGCAGAGGGAGAGATGGAGGGAGAGTGAGAGGCAGGGAGGTAGAGGGAGGGAGGGAGGGAGGGAGACAGAGAGGGAGACAGGGAGAAGGGCTGATGGGGGCTCCCTCCCCCTCCCATCCTCTGCCCACTGCTTTCTCTTTTTTCTGCTTCAACAAACACCAGGCGCCTTTCAGATCAGCCCTGAAGTCAACGTTGATGCTTGGGACGGCCTGACCTCCCCGCTGCCTTCCAGCCCAGGACCACAGCTGGGAGATGAAGTCTGCGGGGCCCTGGGGGGGGGCGGCGGCGGCGGAGGTGGTGGAGGCAGGCACCTCCTCTGACGCCCAATCTCTCCTCGTTTACGAGGCAGCCGCCAGCTCCCCTCCCTGACTCCCCAAGATTTGGGGCCATTTTAATATGTGTCGATAATGCCATGAGCTACTATTTAACTTTTCCACGAGGACCCATCTCCCGAAATGCAGTGGTTTTCAGGCTTGGCTGCACTAGAGAACCCCCAGGGAAAGGAGAGACGTCTGTACCTCCCTCTCTCTCCCTCTCCCTCCGTATCTCCTTCTGGCTCTCTCCCTCTCCTTCTGGGGTGATGCCCGATGAGCTCAGATTCGCAGATGTTCCCCCCATCCCCTCTCTGTGCCTTGCGTGGGGCCTGGGCCTTCTCACTGTGGCCCGGGAACAGCCTCGACATTCAGACATCGGTTCCTGCAAGGACACTTGCGTTTGGTCCATACCGCATGTGGCTGCAGTCTGTGCTTCTCCCGTTTAGCATCTTCAGTAGATGGGGGCTGTGCATGAGCCCTTCATCTTCCCCGCAGACACCACTGGTGCTTGCTCGGCCTCGCGGGTGATGTCCACGGGGGACAGACCTGTGTCCCCACCTTCTTGGGCTGCAGACAGGCCACGTTGGTCCTGTGGTGACTGGGGGCTCCCAGGAGAACCCCACCGCAGACCCAGAGAGGTGGCCCCAGAGAAGGTGGCGTACGCCTGGGGCCAGGCCTCACCAGCCAACCACGGGGCACCTGCAGCAACAGGTCTCTCGCCGTCCAGGGGCTGGGTGTTCGGGCGCCGTGGGGATGAGCTGCTGTCTGCACGGCAGCCAAGTTTGTATTGTTGAGCCCGGGGAGGCCCCTGGGTGGCTCCTGGAGAGCCTGGTCACATTTCTTCCTGCCCTTGGCCTTAGAGCTCATCATGGTTCACGCCGTTTCTGGTTCCAAAAGGACCTGTGTTCATAAAGACCACATGTTAGGACAGCACCAAAGTGTCTAGAAATCCAGGCCAGGAGGAGGAGGGAGGGGGTTTGGCTGTGCCTGCCAGTGGCCTGAGAGCCCTCCCACCCACAGAGACCTGGCCCGGGGCCTGTGGGGAGGGCGTGGCCCACGGTCCCCAGCGCTGGCTGTCTCTGGGTTCCAGGAGAACTGCGCGATCCTCGGGGAGCTGGTAAGGCTGCAGGCTCAGAAGTCCCGCCTGCTGGGATTCAGCACGCGTGCCGACTCTGTGCTGGAGATGAACATGGCCAAGACCAGCCAGGTGGTGGCCACTTTCCTAGGTAACCCCGCCTCCCCGAGTCCCAGTGGGGACGGGGGTCAGGTGGACCTTGACTGGACGTGGTGCTGCCTGAGACCCCACTGTGTCAGCCCTTGGGGGTCGCCTTCCCCAACCCTTCATTCTGCCTCGAGGGGCGTGGGGTGGGGGGCGGCTGGGCGGCTGCCACAGGGACATAGCTGAGCCTCTCCCCTCCGCCCGCAGATGAGCTGGCCCAGAAGCTGAAGCCCCTCGGGGAGCAGGAGCGGCCCTGATCCTGGAGCTAAAGAAGGCTGAGTGCCAGAGGCGGGGCCTGCACTTTGATGGGCCCATCAACGTCTAGGACCTGCGCTACTACATGAACCAGGGGGAGGAGACGCGCTACCACGTGGACCAGTACCTGCTCAATGAGTCCTTCCCCATGCAGGTGGTCACGCGCGGGCGGCTGGGCATCTCCCAGGAGCTGCTGGGGCTGACCTTCGACCTGGAGGAAGGCGCCAACATGCGTCACGAAGATGAAGATGTGAGGCTCTACACGGTCCGGGACGCGGCCTCGGGCAAGGTCATCCATCAGCAAGTTCTACCTGGACCTCTACCCTCGGTGCATGCGTGGGGGAACCTGTCGGCCGTGGGCCGGGGCTCCTCTGTGGTAGCGGGGCCTCACCCGCGTCCCTCCCCAGGGAAGGGAAGTCCGGGCACATGGCCTGCTTTGGCCTGCAGCCGGGCTGCCTGCAGCAGGACGGGAGGCGCCAGATTGCCATCGCGGCCATGGTGGCCAACTTCACCAAGCCTACGCCCAACCCGCCCTCCCTGTTCCAGCATGATGAGCTGGAGACCTACTTCCATGAGTTCTGGCAAGCGATGCACCAGCTCCGCTCCCAGGAGGGTGCGGGCGAGGGGCTGAAGGCAGGGGGCGGGGAGGGCCCGGGCTCTCCCGTGGTCCTCAGGCAGGCCCTCGCCACGGGATTCTTCCGCTGATGTCACCCCGCACGAGGAGACGCCCTCGGTGTCAGTTTCCATCATCAAACCCCACGCACTGGGCGCGTAAACAACGGAAGTGGATGTCCTCGAGACTCTGGAGGCTGGAAGTCCCAGATCAAGGAGTCAGGACTGGTTCCCTGCAATGTTAAATACAGGTATTCAAGAGTTGCCTTTAAAAAAGACAAAATAGAAGAAAGGAACGTTGCATGCAAGGCTGGTGAGTGATGAGTGATGAGAACCAGAGGTTAGGCTCTGGGGCCGGGAGCACCACGCCCTGTGAGGCCCTGGGGCTGCTGCCAGTCTCGGTGGAGGCTCAGCAAGTCCCAGTGACTTCCCAATGTGGGGGGGGTCCCCAGATGAGCGTCTGGGCCCAGGACCCAGTGCTCGTTCAGTCTTCCTGCAGTCAGCCCTTCGTCCTGAGAGCGATGCTCTCACAGACTGCAACCGGAGCGCGTGGGGACACTTTACTGAGCTGTGCAGCCGTCACTACTGCCCTGTTCTGGAACATTTCCCTCACCCCAAAAAGGTCCCTCACGCCCTTAGTTATCATTCCCTCCCCTCCCCTGTCCCTGACAACCAGGAACCCACTCTGACTCTGTGGATCTACCTGTTCTGGACGTTTCCCCTCAGTGGGGTCACACCCTGTGTGTCCTTCTGTGTCTGACTTCTCTCGCTGAGCACCGTGTTCTCACGGTGCATCCACGTGGCAGCGAGTGGCAGGGCTTCACACCTTTGCGTGGTCGAGGGCCGGAAAAAAGACAAACGAAAAGAAGGGCACGTTGCCTGCGACTCTGGTGACAGCCGGGGATGAGAACCAGAGGGTAGGCTCTGGGGCCGGGAGCGCCGCGCCCTGTGAAGCCCTGGTGCTGCTGCCAGTCTCGGCGGGGCACGAGCAGCGCCGTCCCCCAGGAGCTGCTGGACAAGCTCATCAAGTCCCGGCTGGCCAACCCCCGTGCGGCCGGGCCGAGGGAAAGGAAAGGGGCTCCCGGACCGCCCGGCTGGAAAGCGCGGCCTGGACACAGTGCCAGCGCCCCCGTCTCCTTCCTCCCGCCCTCCAGGCCTCTTCAACCTGCGCCAGATCGTCCTGGCCAAGGTGGACCAGGCCCTGCACACGCAGACGCCCTCGGACCCGGCCTAGGACAATGCCCGCCTCTGCCAGGAGATCCTCGGGGTCACAGCCACGCCAGGTAGCCAAGCGCACGCCGGGCCCACCTTAGCGGTCGGTTGGCGGCTACTGCCCAGGTCAAGAGGATCCTCTGGTGGTGTGTGAAGGGGGACCGACTGACGGGCTCTGGTCGAGGCTCGCTGACCTCTGGCCTCTTCCTGCCTGGGTTCCTGGGCTGGTCCCTCCAGCTGTGGCCCGCGGAGTCCGAGGGTGGGCTGGGCGTATCTGCACGTGCTTTCTGGAGAGCCTGGAAGAGGCAGGAGAGGGCTTCATACCCCGGACGGAACGCGTCGACGAGGTTTGCCCGTGCGTGTCGGTGCGGAGACGCAGTTCACTCCCTCGTGAGCGCTTTAACCCGCGCTCTCCCCGTGCTGGAGGGCGAGCCCTGACTCATCCCTCGGAGCCTCGGGCAGCTGTCCCTGTAAGAGGCTTAGGGGTGAACCCTCGTGAGCTTCAGCAGAAAGTCGGCAAAGATTGATTTGTGTCCCTCCACTGAGTTGCCCGCAAGGTCCCCGTTTTCTAGAAGTGTTGGGCCAATACTCCCTCTAGTGGCAGGGGACTCAGACAGGGCTGCTTTGAGGCCCCAAGCTCTGGGCTCTGGGGAAGGGGCACGGAGCGGCCAGGGGGCCGGGCAGGAGCCTCTCCACGTGTGTCCCAGGGACCCACCTGCCTGCGACCTTCGGCCACCTGGCAGGAAGCTACGACGCCCAGTCCTATGGCTACCTGTGCAGCGAGGTGTACTCCGCGGACACGGTCCACACACTCGTTTCAAGCAGGAGGGCGTCCTGAGTGGCAAGGTGAGAGGCCGGCCTGCCGTGCAGACCAACACGGAGGTCCTTGGCCTGGGCCTAGATGCTTGTGCCGCCCGCCTGGGCCTGCCAGGCTCTGAGGGCCCTGCCCAGAACCCCCTGCTCCCCTGCCCTTTGTTGAGTCACAGCAGAGGTGGCCACACCCACACCCTCCGTGAAGGGGGTGCTCCACCCTCCTGCAGCCCCGCCCCCTCTCCTCAGGTTGCCATGGACTACAGAAGCTGCATTCTGAGGCCAGGGGGCTCCGAGGATGCCAAGGGCATGGTGAAGCTCTTCCTGGGTTGTGACCCCATGCAGGACGCCTTCCTCCTGAGCAAAGGGCTGCAGGTTGAGGGCTGCAAGCCGCCGGCCTGCTGACGGCACGGGGTTTTGCCCCCCCGGGCGGGCCGGGTGCCTTAGCGCCCCGTCGGGGCGGGGGAGGGGCCGTGTGTCCTCCCAGCCCCCGAGTCCCCGGCGGCCGGCCTAGGCCAAAAGTCTCCACCTGGAAGTGTCTGGAAAGCCTGGCATCAAGGCTCCCCCTTGTTGCACTAATGCAATCCCTTCCTGGGGAGCTTTCCTGGTAACAAAATGGTTCTTTGAAAACGCAGCCATTAATAAAAAAGACTCTACTCCTGGTCTCTGCCTGCCGTCCCTTCCACCACAGGAGTGGCATGGGGGCCGTCACACTGGGGGGAGTTCTGACCTTGGTCGGGGATCAGCCCTGGGGCCGTGGTGACGCGTCTGGGTCACTGGGAGACGGCTGAGCTGTGGGGTGAGTTCAGACGGGGATGGTGCCCCGCACCCCGACCGGGCAGGCTCTCCAGTGAGGGGGTGTCAGTTTCCTGCCGGCCTCTCGCCCGTCACTGTTTGGCATCTCGGGGGCTGTGACTGGCTGGAGCTGGTTCTGGCGGTGGGCACAGCTGCGGGAAGCCCGGCTGTGGCTGTCCCTGTCCCCGTGTCCTGTCCTCCTGCTCACGGCCGGCCGGCTGGCTCCCTCTGGTCATCGGCAGCTGCTGAAGTCTGGACCACAGCAAGGGGCCACCTTCCTGGGTCCTAGCAATTCTTCCCAAAGGCCTTAGGGATGTGTTTTGGTGGCAGTAGGAATTCAGAGAGGGTGCTGCACCACTGGAGCGGTAGGGTGGCTCTGGACCGTCCCGTGTGTCCTTCCCTGGCCTTTGAGCTCCTTGGGAGCCCTGCCTCCACAAAGGACGCCAGGCAGCGGAACGAGGGCGCGGGCGGCGCCCCGACCTTCTCCCCGTGGCCCAGGCGGGCAGGCCGTGCCACGCTCTGTCCTCCCCTCAGCCTGCCCGCCCGTTCTGTTGTTATTTTACCGAAGAGGACACAGACATTCAGAGAGGCTAGGGTCCATGCCTGAGGTCTCATATCCAGTAAGTGTCAGAGCCGGGGTTTGAACCCAGACAGCCTGTCCCGGAGACCGCGCCCTTACCTCTACACAAACCACCTCCTGGTTCCCTTTATTAGCACAAGACTCATTTCCCTGACAAGCCCAGGCCCCATAAAGGCAACCCTGCCTCCCCCACGTGACCAGCCCTTGCCAACTACTCACCCCAGTGGCAGAGGGACGAGCCACACAGGGGACCCGCCCATCTTGGCCATGGGGACACAGACACCCACTCACACCCAGAAGGACCTCCTCTTTACCTTAGGCCACACGCCCATGCCGAAGGAGCTGCTGTCTGCCAGCTGGTGCAGGTACAGTTCTGTCCTGGAAACAGAGAAGGGACCAGAAGTAAGGGAGGACCCACCCACACCAGTGGCCTGGCAGGGCAGGTGGGCATCATGGCACGGGGCTCCACAGAGTGCCCCAGGTGGCCCCGGGGTCTGCCTCAGGCCCTGGCCCTGCCTCCCGAATATTCCTCACTTGCTGCCCTCAATGGGCCCTTCTTAAGTGAAGGCCTTCCAGAAGCTTCCTTACTCCTCAGTTACCCTGCTCTGAAAACTGGGAGTTTCCTCCCTAATCTGCCCTCTCTCCAAAGGGTAAGGTGCCCCTCTGGCCTTAGCCAAGAGGCTCAGGACAGGTTGGGCCTGCCCTTCAGACGGGGGTGGAAGGCAGGAGACAAATGATGGGGGACGCAGAGGCAAATTGAAAATTATCACCCCTCGCCTGGGGTGAGCACTCCCTGGAGCTTCACTAGATAGAACCTTACTCATTCGTTCAACAGATGAGGAAACCAAGGCTCAGAGACAGGGAGCCACATGTCCAAGAATTCCCAGGAGTCAGCGAGGGGCAGAGATGACTCCCTGGGCCACCTCCCCCAGAAGGCCCTCCCAGATGAGTCTTGTGGCTTCTCTGCTGTTCCACCTGGTGCCTCCTCGCCCTGAGCTACCTCAGGTGCACCCAAGGCTCTCACAGAGTTTAGGAGCTTCTGGAAGATTTGGGGTCTGCTGTTCCTTGCCCACCTCCCACGCTGCTGTCAGAACCTGTACCAAAATGTCACCGTCACAGCAGACACCCACCACCACCCCCCAGCGTGTATAAAGAGCCATATGTGAATTATCTCACTTAATCCTGTAAGGTCAGCAGTCAAGGTACTATTTCCACTTTACAGAGGAAGAAACGGAGGTTCAGAGCAGGTGACACCTGGCCAGGTTCACCCAGCCCAGGAGCAGTACCAGGCAGCAAGAATCAGAGGCCAGATTCCTAACCACTGGGCTCCACTGCCTCTCACCTCTGGGCAGAGGCAGGGCTGGGGCCCTGGAGAGCGGAGGCCCTTTGTCTCACTGCCCTCGGCTGTCCCTGCTCAGCCCAGTCGCTCACCTGAGAGCCAGGTCCAATCCGGATAGCATCTGGGAGAAAACCTCGAAACTGCCTTCCCCTTCCAGCTGCCGGGCCACGTGGCTCTTCTCCAACAGCATCGTCTGCCAGGGGAGAGGACAGGCGCCGGTCAGCACGAGGCCCCGCTAGGCTGCCCGCACACCCCCACCAACCCCCAGGCCCACTCTTCGAGGCAGCACCTCAGGCCCCAACTTGGCTGGACGCCTCCAAATCAAAACGTGCCAGGCCTTTGTCTCACTGATTCAGAGTCCACGCAGGCAATCAACGAATGCAACGGGCTCATTCCGATGAAGGAATCCAAGGGTACTAACAATTAACCCAGAGCCGCCCTCCAACACACTCTTATGCAACCGAAGCCCTTAATAACTTGACCCACATGGTGATGCACGGTAGACTTTCAGGGCCGGGACAGAAAGGGATTTATCGTGCACCAGCGAGTCTGGGTATTCTCCTAGCTCCGCATACAAACAACCCTTCTAATAACCTAATCCTGTTTTCTGTTCAAACAGAATGTTGGCGGGGGCGTGGGGGGGGGGAAGGGGAGGAGCCAGGTGATTTCAGAGAGAGGAACAAACAGGCCATGTGCCTGTCACACACGGGCTGCCGCAGAAGGCCAGCGAGCGCCTGTTTAATTTCAGCTTACGCTTTTAAGACCCAGCTAATGAGCGGCTGAATTATGTATCTACTCATGAATATTTCATCCCTGTGATACTCCGAGGCACAGACGAGCTGGCCTGCTCCGGGAGGAGATGTCTGGGCACTGAGTGAGGTGGGGAGGAGCTGGCCTTGGCCTGGGGAGCGATGACCATTTAGACACATTCCAGGGTCCCAGCTGGAGGCGTGGGCCCTGCTGAGTGGGGCTGAGGCTACTGCAGCCCCAAAGAGCCCCCTCTCCCTCCCACCCAGAGGCCTCACCTGGAGCTGGGCGGCCGTGACTCGGCCTGTGGCGTTCAAGTCCAGTGACATCACCATGGAGCACCGGGTGGCACGGCGGCTGTGGCCGGTGAACACGGAGCCAAAGGCCCGGAGGACAGTGAAGGTGGCTCGAATCTTCTCCACTGGTGGGGCACAGACAGGGCATCACCCGTGGCCCGGGTGCTGCCACCCCCACCTCTCACAGGACCCCATTCTGGCCCCAGGCCCCAGCAGGGGCCCCTCCACTCCCCCAACTCAGCTCTAAGCCACACCTCTTCCGCTGCTGGGCTGGCCCTGTGCTGCAAGCAGGGGCGCGGGGTGAGCAAGAGTGAGCCCAGAAGGGGAGATACACACACCTAGGATTGGTACGATCTGAGTGACAAGGGCTGCCCTAGGGCCTCCTGGGCCTGGTGGAGTCTAGGAGGAGGGCAGAGCATTAACATTCTTGGACCTGCTGTCGGGGAACGCCCATCACAGCCAGCTCAAAAAGCCCAGCAGTCCCAAGCTTTTTAACATAACTATTTAACAAGCACCCACTATGTGCTAGGCACCTGGATACAGCCTAGCCTGACTCCCACTCCCCCAACACACACTTTCAGCAGATCTACATTCTGGGAGGGCCTCTCCTTGCTGTATCCCCAGCTCCTCACAGGGCTCTAACCTGGGCCAGGTGCAGAACAGGTGATCAATAAAGCATTGGAATAAGCCCAGTGGAGAAGCAGGATAGTACAATGGTTAAACAAGCTTGAATATGGCCTCTCCCCGTTGTTAGTCACCTGATTTGGAGCGAATAAATTAACCTCCCTGTGCCTCAGATACCCCATCTATAAGATGGGGGTAATAATAGTACTTACTTACCTCATGTGGTTGCCACAAAGACTAAAAGATTTAATAATGTAAAGTGCTCAGAACATGCTCCAAATGTGGTGGTGTTAGTATTGTTTGTTATTATTAGAAAAGCAATACTGCCTGGGCCATATATTCTCAGCAGGGGGAATACTGCCCCCAAGAGGGCAGAAACTGATTCTTGAGGATGGGGGCAGTTTTCCTTTCTTATGTATAGAATAGAGCACAGATACACACACACACACACACACATGTCTGTGTGTGTCTGTATATATATACACACATACACACACACTGCATAAACAAATATATGGTGAATCTATGGCATTAACTTTTCACGGTGGGAGACGATTAGGAGAAAGAACAACTAAAAAGGCTCCTCAGAGGGGCAACAATACATTGAGGACACTGGCCCAGGGGTAACAGCTCTGGAGCCAAACTGTCTGTGTTTGAATCTCGGTGCTAGGATGTATGAGCTGTGTGGCCTTGGGCAAGCTGGTTAACCTCCCTGCGTTTTAATGGCCTCATCTATAAAATTCAAATAATAATAATGTCTACCTTATAGGGATGTTTTAAATAATAAATAAGTTAACCTGCTTGGAATAGAGCCTGGCGCGTAAGTCCTCAGCAAGCATTTACCACGATCCCCATCAATATTGTAATTATTATCACCAACTGACACTATTTTTTATTGAAGTATAGTTGATTTACAATGTTGAAACTCTTTCTTTAATGCCCAGCTCAAACATCATTTCCTCAAGGAAGCCCCCCGGCCCCTTCTCTGTGCTCCCTCCGCCTCTCCCCTCCCCAGCTCGGCCAGCAAGCGGTGCAGAGCATTGGAGTCTGGCACAGATGAGCAGCTGAGTCTCCCTTCCGGCTGTCAGTGCCTCCTTGTCTTTGTTTTTACTTATCGGGTCCTCTGCACAGTCCAGTGGGCTGTGCGCTGCACAAGGACACCACACCTAAGGGCACAGCATTTATATCAGATAGCCATAGGCCTGTATACTTATTAGGATGATGGCCCAGAACGTGGTGGTCAAGTGTTTGGTTCTAACAATGTCAATGCGTGACGACGGTTCCACATGTGGCAGTGAGTGTCTTAGGCAAGGAGTACCTGTTTCTAATTCACACAAAAGTACCCAACAGACTAGGGGTGGCCCTGCCCAGAAGCCAGCACAGGGTCTGCACACAGGTGCTCAGTGAACGCTAGCTGAGCAGATATAAGAAAGAGCCGCCCAGCACCCCCTCTGACTCTCCCTTCCCTTCCCCCACGCCACCGCCCCCACCACGTCCCAGCTGCACGTCACCTGGAGACCACTGTACCTGAGACCCTGCCATCCACACTGCCTGCCATCCCCACCAGGTGCTCCAGGACCTGCTCGCAGCAGGTGGTCTTGCCAGCACCGCTCTGGCCCAGGGCCACGATGCTCTGGTCCCTCTGCTGGCTCAGCAGAGCCCAGTACGCCCGCTGGGCCAGGGAGCCAACGTGGGCGGGTAGGCCATCCCAGCAGCTCCTGGGCACCTGCAGGAAGAGCGCCGGCATCAGCCTTCCCACCCAGCCGGGACCCAGGGAGCACTCCACAATGCTCCAACCCGGCCTCAGGCCCAGATCCACGTCCATGCCTCCCATCCTACTCCAGCCTTGTCAGAGACGTCGTGCATTTTTCTGGGGAGAGCCCAGCCTGGAGATCTAGTCCTGCCACTGGCTCGCTGTGAGTCCTTGGGCAGCCTTGGACCCTGCTCTGAGCCTGGCCTCTTCTTCAGCCAATGAGAGGCTTGAACTAAAGCTGCATTAGCTCATGGGGCTCATCTCACTTGCTACACAAAGGACTGGATCATACCTGTCTGAAATGAAGCAGGTGGATAAAATGGCTCAATTGATGAGTGACGTCTGCCATGGAAACAGAATGGGGCATGGGGGAATTGGCGGTACGTGTGCTATGTATTTGCTATAACAGATTTAGATACCGGAAGCCCCTTTGACTTCATTCATTCATCCATCCATACATCCATTCACTCAGTAAAAAAAAAAAAATTCATTGAGTGTCTACTACATAGCAGGCACTAACCCAGGCACTGGGGGCACAACACTACTCAAGGCGAATAAAGGAAATCTCTGCCAACCGTGAGGAGATATCATTATACACCTATTAAGATGGCTAAAAAACCGGTTTTTAATTTTTTTTGACACACTACCAAGTTCTGGTTAAGATGCAGAGCAAGTGGAATTCTCCCACAATGCTACACAATACAGCCACTCTGGAGAACAGCTTGGCAGCCTCTTTTACAGTGATACATACACTCGTCATACAACTGAGCAACCCCACTCCTAGGTATTTACCCAAGAGAAATGGACATTTGTGTTCACCAAAAAACCCTCTGTCACTGGTTATATTGAGTAGGTATTCAAAATCATCAACAACCTAGAAACAACCCAAATGTCCCTCAACTAAAGAACTAAGATAACCAACCACCCTGGTTTTAGCACTGAAAGTCCCATGTCCCAGAAAAACCATTCCCTCCCACGGAAACCAGGACAACTGGTCCCCCTCCGAACAGATAAACAAAGCTGTGCAATAAAATACAATAGAATAAAAGAACTAACGGCTCACAGCTGCAACAATATGGGTGAATCTCAAATGCGCTGTGCATTGTGATAAGTGGAAGAAGCCGATTCCAAAGGTTACACGCAGTACAATCCCATTTATATGACTTTTCAGAAAAGGCACAACTAGGGAAAAGGGACAAAAGAACAGATTAGTGGCTGCCCAGGGCGGGACATGGGGGAGGGGATGACCACAAGGGTATGGAGAACTTTTGGGGGTGATGGGAACTGTCCTGTAATTGACGGCAGAGACAGTTTCACAACTATACGTGTTTGTCAAAAACTTACAGAAGTGAACACTAAAAAGGGTGACATTAACTGTATGTAAATTATACCTTAATAAACCTGACTTAAGACAAAAAAAGCCCTGCCTGTAGAGCTTGCTTTCCTTTGGGAGAAGACAGATGATAAAAAACCAACTAATTAAATTATACTGAACGGGAGTCATTTGAAAGCCATGAGCTTGGATGAGATCACCAAGGAAGTGGGCGTTTAAAGAGGGAGACAGAAGAGGTGTAGGGATGGGGCACCCAGACTTGGAGAGATCAGGGACCAGCAAAGGAGGCTGAGAGGGAGGGCCAGCGGGACAGAAGGAAAACCAGGAGAGCGGAATTCCTGAGCTGCGGAAGGGAGTGATGGCAGGAGGAGGGAAGGACCAGCCCCTGAAGTGCTGCTGAGGGTCAAGTCAGAGGAGGCCGGAGAATTGTCCACTGGGCTTGGCAGCATGGAGGTCACTGTGACCTTGACAAATGTCTGCTTAGCGTGGTTTTCAGGGAGAACGGAAGAGGGCGGTGGAGGTAGTGAGGGCAGTAGAAAGGCACCAAAGGGAGCAGGGAAACGGGCCTGGCTGGAGGAGGACCTTGGAAGCCCAGGATGCTAAGCGGGTGACAAGTGGGCTAGCATCCACCCTCCCAGTGGCTTGGCAGGACCAGGGGCACAAACTCCGGTGTGGCGGCCCTCCCCCTCCCCGAACCCCCAGCCTGGGGCTAAGGAGCACCCCCAGTGCACTGTTGGCCTTTCCTACCCCGAGGCCCCCAGGAACAGCAATGAGTCCCCATCCTGACACAAATCAAAAGGCTCACAGACCTACTAGAGAATGGACCTGAGGATATGGGGAGGGGGAAGGGTAAGATGTGACAAAGTGAGACAGTGGCATGGACATATATACACTATCAAACGTCAAACAGAGAGCTAGTGGGAAGCAGCCGCAGAGCACAGGGAGATCAGCTTGGTGCTTTGTGACCACCTAGAGGGGTGGGATAGGGAGGGTGGGAGGGAGGGAGATGCAAGAGGGAAGAGATATGGGAACATACGTATATGTATAACTGATTCACTTTGTTACACAGCAGAAACTAACACACCATTGTAAAGCAAGTATACTCCAATAAAGATGTTAAAATAAATAAATAAATAAAAAAGGCTCAGCAGGACCCCAAACCTGGCAAAGTAGGACAAGCCGCCACACTGGCTGGACACAGCCTAAGGGAACGCAGCGGGCAGGGGGTCCTGAGGTCCGAGCCTCGGAGCCACCTGCCGCTTTGGAAACATAAAGTTCAAGGGCCAGGCTATCCCAATCGTCAGCCTTCTCAGGCCTGCAGGGGAACAGGGAGGATTCTGCAGACCCAGGCCCCACAGTCACACACAGGTACCCCCTGCATGCTTGCACACGGGCATGCTCAAGGGCACACGCACCCAACAGCTGCAGAGGCCTCTGCACACAGGTGTGCCCATCTACACCCCACGCAGTCACAGCACACTCACCCCAAAAGAGGCCTGCACCCCCAGGCACGCACCCAGCTCCCAGCCACCCGGCAAGCCCAGACCCCCAGTGAGAGAGGCCCCCAGCCCTGCCTGGAGCCCTCCTAGCCCATCTTCAAGGAGGCCTCAGTCCCAGCCTCACCGCAGGTCTCTGCTCCCACCTGGTGGCCATTTGAGGAACCAGAGGGGACTCAGCCAAAGACAGAAGGAAGCTGTGGGTGTGGGAGGCAGCGTGACTTGAGGGGGACCCACGCCCACCGCAGGGTTACAGGGGCTTAGGGGGATCACGGGACTCAAGTTCCTCCTACCAGGTTGGGTCCCAATCCCCGCACTTTTAGGCTCTTTGACCCAGGCCGTGTAGCAGACGCCGCAATCGAGGACAGTCACGGTCGAGAGAACTGGGCTTGCGGAGAGACCTGTGACAAACACCCCTCCCAGGGGCCCCTAAGGAACCAGAGCAGGCTCTCGGGGCCTTGGGCTGCAGTAACAGAAGCACAGCCTGCCTGGCAACGGAGGGGAGAGTGCAGCGTCGCCCTTCCAGGCTAATGAGAACCTACTGTATAGCACAGGGAACTCTACTCAATGCTCTGTGGTGACCTAAATGGGAAGGAAATCCAAAAAAGAGGGGATATATGTATATGTATAGTTGATTCACTTTGCTGTACAGCAGAACTACGCTCAAATAAAATTAATTTTTTAAAAAAGGTGCCTTTTGTTATGTTAATGAGGTGACTTTTGGAAAGCCAAATATATATGAGATGACCAAATATATATATATATATATAATATTTTTTTTTCTTTCTAGATTACCAGTTTATTATAAAAAGATCTAACTCAGGAACAGCCATATGGAAGAGACGCACAGGGCAAGGTATGGGGAAAGGGGTGCAAAGCTTCCATGCTGTCCCACCTGGCACCTCCCTGGGTACACCAATCCAGAAGCTCTCCAAACTCCATTCTTTTTTTTTTTTTTTTTTTAATAATTTTGAAGAACTTTTTTTAAAAATTATTTATTTATTTATTTATTTTAGTTGTGTTGGGTCTTCGTTTCTGTGCAAGGGCTTTCTCTAGTTGTGGCAAGCGGGGGCCACTCTTCATCGCGATGCGCGGGTCTCTCACCATCGCGGCCTCTCTTGTTGCAGAGCACAGGCTCCAGACGCGCAGGCTCAGCAGTTGTGGCTCACGGGCCCACTTGCTCCGTGTCATGTGGCATCTTCCCAGACCAGGGCTCGAGCCCGCGTCCCCTGCATTGGCAGGCAGACTCTCAACCACTGCGCCACCAGGGAAGCCCCAAACTCCATTCTTTTAATTTCACTGAAGCTTCGTTATGTAGACAGGATTAACTGATTCAACCTCAAGCCCCTCTCCCCTTCAAGGGGGTGGGGGGGAGGGTGGAAGAGACTGAAAGTTCCAATCCTCTAATTCTGGTTGGTTCCCCTGGCAACCAGCCCCTTCCTTAGGGGCTTTCCAAAAGTCACCTCATTAACACAAACTCAGGTGTGGTTGAAAGGGTTTTGTTATGAATATCAAAAGACACTCCTATCTGGAAATTCCACGGGGTTTAGAAGTTTTGTGCCAGGAATGAGGGACAAAGACCAAATATATATTTTATTATACCTACTGCCTAATACTAAATCTTACTGCTAATAAGGTAAGTACAATTAAAACTATAGTGAAATACCATTTTCACCTATCAAATTGGCCACATGGAAAAGTTTGATATTACTCTGTGTTGGTGAGGATACTGGGGAACAGGCAATCTCATACACTGCTAGTGCAAGTATGAAGGGCAGCATCTGCTGAAATTTTCAATGCATATTTCCTTTAATCCAGCAAGTCCACTTTTGTGGGCAATTCAGAACCCTCTCTAGAATAAGGGTCCGCAAATTTTTTTTTTCCAAAAAGGGCGAAAATGTAAATATTTTAAGGTTTGGGCCACGTGGGAGATGGCCAAATATATATTTTTGGTCCGAATGACCAAATATGTATTTTTCTTCATAAATCACAATATTGCACCCAGCTCAATAAAAATCTCCAAATGCTTTGCACATCAGCTGGCTTTGACAAGTCTTCACCTCTCCCCCCACCCCCTTCCTCTCTCCCTAAATCATGCTCTGAGTGTTTCTTGAAGAAATAGAAAAATCTTGGCTCCTCCAGCACATTGCCTCTCCACTCTCCATATTTGTGGTTGCCTCACTGACCCAGGTTGGCCACACGTCCCTTGCCAGCCACCTTACAGCCTGGTGAGATCCTGGACCTCCCAGATGGGCCTCCTGGCCTAGGGATGACCAGTAATATTTCTCTCAAATGCTAGCATCTACTGATCTGTAGTTGGGGACTGCCTGGAGTGTTGTATTGAGAAGGATCCTGAGCTATGGCTGAACTAGCAAGAAAGTGTGTGGTGATTGACTAGCAATGTCTGCCATGGGCGCAGGAATGGTTCGGAGTGGTGCCTGTGCCAAGTATTTGCCATTTCCAGCCTGGGGCTTCCCCTGCCACAGTGAGGCAAGAGGCTGGTCAGTCTTTTGCTGGGAGGCTCCCCTGACTGCTCCATCACAGGGCTGTCTTTCTACCCCTGCTCCCTTGCTACCTGGAGTTTTGCTGTCTAATACGGCAGCCACTAGCCACATGGGGCTATTTCAATTTAAATGAATTAAAATTAAATTAAAACCTCAGGGGCTTCCCTGGTGGCACAGTGGTTAAGAATCCGCCTGTCAATGCAGGGGACACGGGTTTAAGCCCTGGTCCGGGAAGATCCCACATGCCTCGGAGCAACTAAGCCCGTGCACTACAACTACTGAGCCTGCGCTCTAGAGCCGGTGAGCCACAACTACTGAAGCCCACGCACCACAACTACTGAAGCCCGCGTGCTACAGCCCGTGCTCTGCAACAAGAGAAGCTACCACAGTGAGAAGCCCTCACACCACAACGAAGAGCAGCCCCCGCTCGCCGCAACTAGAGAAAACCCGTGCACAGCAACGAAGACTCAACGCAGCCAAAAATAAATAAATAAATAAATAAATAATTTAAAAAACACACACGTAAGATGATTTTTTTTAAAAAAGATCTGTATGTAGAACACTGAGCACCTAAGGGCTCGATTATGGGCTGTTATCATTCAAACGGGACTGATACAGAACTTTTCAAAGCTTCTGCTTCTGAGGTTTACACGTGCTGCTATGCCTAAGCCGGAAACTGATCATCACCATCTTTACATCACTTTGTGAAGTCATAACAATGGTGTTATGCATCTAGGGTTTTACAGGCAGTCCCAATTTCACATATTTAACACATTCTCCTGCCAAGAACCAAATACTTTATTTCAAAAATAAAATTACACTTCAGAACATAATATGGTAACCAGAGCCAAACCTAAGCTCCCACAATAACAACCAGAAAACTGGACAAAGTATATGAAGTAACTGTTTTCAGACACAGAAGGGGCTAGAGTCCCTGAAAGAAGGGAAGCAAACTAGGAGGACCCCAGGCTGCGTCAGCTCTTCGCCTGGAGGCACTTTCTGAAATGTGGTGCTGGGAGGGGGACCCAAGCAGACCATGGTGGTCCTGCCGAGGCAAAGGCACCAGGAGTTCACGGAAGACGAGGTGCCTGGAAACACCAGAAAAATAAATGAAATGAAGAGCTATATAGCTATTATAAGCCAGTGGTGATGACAACTTACTAGGATATACTCAATCCAAAAGAAGACTGGAGAAGAAAAAAGCAACAAGGAAACAAATAATACATACGAGATTTAAATCCAACTAAACTGGTAATTATTCAAGTGTAAATGGTCTAAATAGTCTAATTACAAGGCAGAGGTCAGAGAACAGACATACCATGCAAACACCAATATCAAGAAAGCTCGAGTGATTATAACAATATTAGACAAAGTAGACGTCAGAACAAATATATTATTACCAGGACAGACTTCTCATCATGATAAAAGTGGTAGATTCATCAAGATGACATAACAATCATAATGTGTGTGTACTGGGAATTCCCTGGCGGTAAGTGGTTAGGGGTCCATGCTTCCACTGCAGGGGGCACAGGTTCAATCTCTGGTCAGGGGACTAAGATCCCGCAAGCTGCATGGTACGACCAAAAAACAAAAAAATACCGTGTGTACCTATCACAGGAGATGCAACAATGCCTCTCCTAGGCACTTACCAAAGAGAAATGACAGCATTTGTTCACAACAAGACTTGATGAAAAATATCCATAGCAGCTTTACTCATAATTTCCCTGAACTGGAAACAACCCGATGTCCATGAAAAGTGAAGTGTGTTAATAAGTCCATACATTGGAATACTATTCAGCAATAAAAGAAACAAAAATCCCAACACAAGCAACATGATAATGAACCTCAAGGAAGAACATGGTGCTGAGGCAAAGGGGCCAGACCCAAAAGAGTGCATAGGATTTGATTCTATTGATAGGATGTTCTAGAAAAGGCAAATATAATCTATTGTGACTGGAAGCAGAAGCAGATCAGTGTTTGCCTGGGGCTGGGTGGGATGAGCTATTTAGAAACGGGCCCAGAGTGTACTTTTTAAAGTGATGGAAATGGTCCATATATGGATCGTGGTAACAGGTACACGGGTGCACACTTTTGTCAAAACTCAAACTCTATACTTAAATTGGATGTATTTTATTGTGAGTGTTTTATACCTCAATAAAATTGCTTTTTAAAAGAACAAAAGCATACAGCATATTTATCAGTAAACAAAGAAAAATTAAGTAACAACTGGATCCTTAGACATGTGGTATCTCACGAGAAGGAAATCAGGCATATTCTGAAAGAGATAAGCTAAAAAGTTAACACTAGAAGAAAAGGGCCCAAATCAATGTTCCCAATAAGCTATCCTATTTCAAGTTCTCTTCCATCACCAATTCTGAACCCACTTCTTGGTTTAAAAGTAGAAGCCACAAAACAAACCTAATTTCAATCTTCTGAAATAGTCATAGATTATATGGTAAGCAAATGAATTCTGAAAGAGCAAACTTTGAAGACAATGAATTAAAAAATAAAATCAAAGCAGTGAAATATTTCCAGTAAGGAAAAAAAAAAAAGATTTCTTTGGAGAGTAAGTGCCTCTTACAAGGGAAGAAAGAATATGTGCTTCTTGAAGAAGCTGTCCTAGTTGCTCTCACTGTGTTCTACTGTTATAAACAGTCTCTTTGAGGGACTAAAGCAATTCTCTCTGCCCCCACCTCCATCCACACTTTGCTGGGATTTCTCTTGGAAACCACCAAATCACAAGAATCTTCTCTGTTCATCAGCGAGCAGAGTTGGGACAAAGCTCTGAACTCTAAGGCTGACCTAAAAGCATCACGCAGAACACAGAGCGGGTGTGACAATACTCTTCAGCAGACGGCCCACTGTGCAAAGCAAGCAAGTCACCTTAATTCCGAGATGCATGAACACAGTCATCGCCCTACACCCTCAGGCTCTTGCCTGAGCCTTTCTTTCACCTTCTGACCCCAGCTGAACCCAAGCACATGGTACCCTGCAAGCCCCTGTGCCTCCCACCCGCTTTTGTACCACAGCACAATTCACTGCAAATCTATCCTCCCATCTTCAGATGACTTCTCACCACCTCCACTGCTGGCCGCTGGTCCCAAAGCCGGGATCATCTCTTGCTGAGCGCTGCAGCATCTCCTGCTTCTTGCTTCCACAGCACCGAGACGATGCTGCATGAGCACTTGAGTCAGGGTGTGCCGCCCCAGTGCTCAAACTTTCCTGTGCCCCATCCCAGGACCAGTAAAAGTGGAGATCCTCGTGATTGCCTAAAAAGCCTCGCCAACCACCCCCCACCTGTCTCGCGGTCCCTCGCACTCAGCCCCTTGGCTGCAGCCACCTTGCTCTTCCTCCACCACGTGGTTCCAGTCTTAGGGTCTCTGCCCTGCTGAGCCCTCTGCCTGGACCCACTTCCCCCCAGTACACAGGGGCTCAGCCCTCACACCTCCCCAGGACGCTGTTCAACCGTCCCTTTATAAGTGGTGCCTTCTCCAAACACCCTTTTGAAACTGCCGCACATACCGGCAAGCCCTGCCCCCCTCTGGCCTCTACAATTCTCCACAACATTTACTACTGTGCGGACAGTGTGTATTCGTTGGTCTGTCTCCCGCCCTCCCCCCAACCCCCCGGTAGAATGTTAGCTCCAGGGACTTCCCTGGTGGTCCAGTGGCTAAGTGCAGGGGGGCCCGGGTTCGATCCCTGGTCAGGGCACTAGATCCCACATGCCACAACTAAGAGTTCGCATGCTGCAACTAAAAGATCCCACGTGCCACAACTAAGACCCAGCGCAGCCAAATAAATAATTAAATAAGTATATTAAACAAAGAATGTCAGCTCCATAGGGGCACCCATAGCAGTACTACTCACGGATGCATGGTACACAGTGAAAGTCACTGAATGAAGGACGGAATTTTTAGTAGATTTCAAACAAAGCCCGAGAACCACCTCATAGCATATCTCTACATTTCCTGGTCTTGACTTTGACTAGAAGTAGGAATACTAAAATAAATCAAAAATAATGTATAAAACCCTCAGAAAAGGTATCTCCCAAAGAGCTAAAACCAGGGGATATTAATGACAGTGCACTGCCACCTGGAATTTCAGGCGTTTGGGGCTCCTAAAGTCCTAAACCCGCCCAATCATCCCTCTACTGTCAGTTCAAAAAGCTGACGGTCAACTTTTCCAGTAGAGGTGATGTTTCCTGGGTCCTTAGAACTCTCTAGGAATATATATTAAGACCCCAGCTTTGCTAATATTGCTAGAGCATGTAGCATTTTCCCTTAATTATGTGGACCCAGGCAACGAGACAGCTACAAAGTTGAGTCAGTTGCAGATGTTGGCTGATTGGCTAGACTTTCCTTTTGGCTAAGAGTGGTTTCCCCACACTTGCCGTGGGATCTAAACTCATGGCTCTGAAACATCACCAGTAGCCCCTTCCAAGAATTTCGGAGACTTCTGGGCAGTAGTAAACACTCCTTACAGCTGTCTGATACTGGCATGCCAGAGGTCTGTGGGTTTCACATCCATCCTTTTGCAGAGTGAGCTGGTGGCAGGTGGAAAGTCCTCTGTGGCCTGACGCTGTTCTAGTCTCCCCTATGTGCTGTTTTGTTTAATAAGACATTTCCAGTGGAGCACTTAATATATATTAGATTCTCAATGTCTCATTCAACAAAGCACATAAAGCAGAGACCTGTGCACTGCCCCCAAATTCTGGATTTTAGTATCATGATATATTAACTAGGAATTGTATAGTTTATATGCTTTTTTAAAAAACAAACTCCAGCACTACTTACAATAGCCAAGACATGGAAGCAGCCTAAATGTCCGTCCACAGATGAATGGATAAAGATGATGTGGTATATATCAATATATACACAATGGTATATTATGCAGCCATAAAAAAGAATGAAATAATGCCATTTGCAGCAACATGGACGGACCTAGAGATGATCATACTAAGTGAAGTGAGTCAGACAGAGAAAGACAAATATTACATGGTATCACTTATACATGGAATCTAAAAAAATGATACAAATGAACTGATTTACAAAACAGAAATAGACTCACAGACATAGAAAACAAACTTATGGCTACCGAAGGAGAAACGTGGGGAGGGATAAATTAGGAGTTTGGGATTAACAGATACACACCATTATATATAAAATAGATAAACACAAGGACCTACTGTATGGCACAGGGAACTACATTCAGTATCTTGTAATAACCTATAATGGAAAAGAATCTGAAAAACAATATATATATGTATAGCTGAATCACTTTGCTGTACACCTGAAACTAACACAACATTCTATCAACTATACTTCAATTAAAATAAAACCCAGGGCTTCCCTGGTGGCGCAGTGGTTGAGAATCTGCCTGCCAATGCAGGGGACACGGGTTCGAGCCCTGGTCTGGGAAGATCCCACATGCCGCGGAGCAACTAGGCCCGTGAGCCACAACTACTGAGCCTGCGCGTCTGGAGCCTGTGCTCCGCAACAAGAGAGGCCGCGAGAGTGAGAGGCCGGCGCACCGCGATGAAGAGTGGCCCCCGCTTGCCGCAACTGGAGAAAAGCCCTCGCGTAGAAACAAAGACCCAACACAGCCAAAAATAAATATAAATAAATAAATTTAAAGAAAAAAATAAAATAAAAAAAAAAACCCCGAGGCGTGCTCATTTCCCCACTAACTTTTCCTGGTGACAGACGGAAAATAGCAGTTGTGAAGTGCCTACCTCCTATTCAGGCTCTGCTTTTTGGGGGATGGGCAAACTTGGTCACATTATTTTAACTAGCATAGAAAATACTAGTGCTGTGTTTAGTACACAGGTGGCCATCACTGTCTTAAACCAACAGTAATTCCCATCAACCACGGGCTCAGAAGAGCTCAGGGAAAATTAAATAGCAACCACCTACAAGATCAGAGAGAGAGTTGCCAGCCTGCAGATCAGGGGTCTGGTGGTCACATGCCAGGGTTCCTATAGTTCTAGTGATTAGCAGATGTTAAAGGATTGTGCCATTCCAGCAGAAGTGTAGCTCTTCTGAATTTTTCTGGGAAGAGATAATCATGGCTGATCTTAGAACCTGAATGATGTCTTGTAAGAGGAAAACCGGCCCAAATAAACTGGTTTAAAATAAACGAACAAAAAAGACAACGAAATTTCTCATAGGACTGGTTTAAGCCTTTTTACTCTCTTTGAAAGCTGCCACAATTTTCTCAGATGTCCCCAGTTTTCAGAGCCGCAGAGGCTGCGTGGCAGGGCAGGTGGCGTCTCCAACCCGGGGCGCCAATACCCAGGCTTGTGGGAGCCAACACAGATAAGGAGTCAGCCCAAAGGACTGCCTACCAGTGGGGTTTGGACTCACAGCCTTTCCCTCTTCTTCAGTGTCTTTCCTCTCTAGGCGGCATTACTGTCTAGAGATGCAAGTTGAAAGTGCAGAATCTGTGTCCATCATTTCTGTGGGTTCCTCACCACCCGTTGCCTGTGGCTGCCTGGCCTCTTCAATTGAAAATCCAATCAGCTGTGCTTAGCCAAGTGTTTACCTCTGCTGTTTGAAAGTTTAAATGGATCTTTAACTCTTTCCCTCACTAGAAGTCTCCACAAAGCCATGGATAATTGATGCAGGGTTGAATGGGGCCTCAGGTTTTCTTCCCTTTTGGGGCTGGTGGCTCTCAGCTGGAGGAAGTTTTACACGTCAGACAGGGTGGGACGGCGGCCATCTGTGACTGTCAATCAGGGAGGCTGTTTGTCTGGGGAAGGCCCTGCACAGGGACACAAACAAACTCTTCCAAACAAAGGTGGAAACAAAAGAGAAAACAAAGCCTGAAGGGGGGTTCCCAGGTTAAGATTTCCCTCTCTACGACCACAAGCAAAAGGGCTCGATGTTCTATCATTTAACTCTGCTCTTCAAGTCAGAAGTTGCACAGAGGTTAAGTATTTGCAGATTTTAGCCACCTACCATGTTTTGAAGCACAAAGCACTTCGAGCAATAATTTTATAATCATACAATAGGCTGGTAACTTTGTTCCTTGAAACTGACAAAAAAGTAAACCTAAAATGTTTTCCTCTGTGTCGCTTATTTTTTTTTCAGTACTTCTGTGGTCCTGTATTTTGCATATAATTACCAAATTAAAAAAAGAGGTCTCTATGTCATGTCTGTGTCCATCTTTCTTTCTACAGGCCTGCTTAGAAAATCCTTTTAAAAAGAACTTTGGGGCTTCCCTGGTGGCGCAGTGGTTGAGACTCTGCCTGCCAATGCAGGGGACACGGGTTCGAGCCCTGGTCTGGGAAGATCCCGCATGCCGCGGAGCAACTAGGCCCGTGAGCCACAACTACTGAGCCTGCGCGTCTGGAGCCCGTGCTCCGCAACGAAAGGCCACGATAGTGAGGCCCACGCACCGCGATGAAGAGTGGCCCCCACTTGCCGCAGCTAGAGGAAGCCCTCGCACAGAAACGAAGACCCAACACAGCCAAAAATAAATAAATAAATAAATAAATAAATAATAATTTAAAAAAAAAGAACTTTGTAAGATAGCAATTTGTCTTTCCAATGTATCCTTTTTATAATGAAACATACATTTTTTTTTCAAAGTCCATGGCAAGTATATTTCTTATGCCTTAGCCCCAAACGCCAAATATAATTTATGCATTCTTTCAACCCGAATGTTCTTTGAAAGCATGCTAAATATGTTTGAGACCAACGTTAATAAATATTTAAGAAATTAAAGTGAAAAGTAAAAATCGAAAAGAAAAGGCACCAGACTGGAAAGAAAGGAGTACATTTGTTTTTATTCAGAGACAGGATCTTACATGTAGAAAATCCTGAAGAACTCACACACATACACACATACACAAATCTACTAGAACTAATAAATTAGTTCAGCAAGATTGTAGGATACAAGATCACCATACAAAATCCAATTCTATTTCCATGTACTAGCAATGAACAACCAAAAATGAAATTAAAGAAACAATTTCATCCATAATAGCATCAAAAACATTAAAATATTTGTGAATAAATTTAAGAAGACACATAAGACTGAAAACTACAAAGCACTGCTGAGAGAAATTAGGGACGACGTAAACAACTGTAGAGACATTTCATTCATGGATTGGAAGACTTAATGTTGTTAAAATGACAGTTGTCTCCAAATCTATACGTTCAACAAAATCCCTACCAAAATCTGAGTAGGCTTTTTTTTGAGGGGGGGCAGAAATTGAAAAACTGATGCTAAAATTCATATGGAAATGCAAAGGATCCAGAAGAGCCAAAAACAAGTTTGAAAAAAAAAAAGAAAGAAAAGAATAAAGTGAGAAGATTTTTATTTCCTGATTTCAAAACTTACTATAAAGCTACAGTAATCAAGACACTGTGGGACCAGCATAAGGACAGACATATACATCCACAGAACAAAACTAAGAGTCCAGAAATAAGTCCTTAAGTTTATGGTCAATCAATTTTCAACAAAGGTGCCAAGACAATCCAACGGGGGAAGAAAACGTTTTTATCTTCAAACAAAAAAACAAACATTTTTCAGACAACTAGATAGCCACATGCAAAAAAAGATGAATTTAGACCCTTACCTCACGTTATACATGACAACTCAAAAATCAAACAAAGACCTAAGAGCTAAAATGCTAAAACACTTCTAGAAGAAAAAGAGAAAAAAATCTTTGGGGAATTCAGTTAGGCAAAAAGTTCTTAGATAAGACACTAAAATTCATTCCAAAAAGTTGTAAACTGGACTTCAAAATTAAAACCTTCTGTACTTCAAAAGTCACTATGAAGAAAATGAAAAAGAAGCCACTGACTGGGAGGAAGTATTTGTGAATTATACACATGATAAATAACATAAATAAAGACAATCAATTTTTTAAATGGGCATAAGATTTAAATAGATATTTCACCAAAGAAGATATAAGAATGGCTAATCACCACAAACATGTCCAATATCACTAACTGTTAGGGAAATGCAAATCAAGACCCCAATGAAGCACCACTTCACACCCACTAGGAAGGCTAGAATCAAAGACAACAGCAAGTGTTGATGAGGCTATGGCAAACCCGGAACTCTCATAAAATGATGGTGAGAATGTAAATGTAGTATAATTTAGAAAGCAACTAGTGATTCCTTAGAAAGTTAAACATGAATTCACCATACAGCCCAGCAGTTCCACTCCTAGTTACATACCCAGGAGAAATGAAAACATACATCCACACTTGTACGTGAATGTGAACACAGCAGCATCGTTTGTAATAGACCAAAAGTGGGAATAATTCAAATGTCCATCAACTGGCGAAGGGATAAACAAAATGTGGTCTATCCACGTAATGGAATATTATTCAGCAACAAAAGGGAACGAGAGACCGGAACACACAACGTGGATCAACCTCCAAAACCTGGTGTTAAATGAAAGAAGCCATGTGCAAAAGACAAACAGTCTACAACCTGTAAGATTCCACTCATATGAAATGTTCAGAAAAGGAAAATTACTATAGAGACAGAAAGCAGATTATTGGTTGCCTGGGGATGGGAGCAGGAAGTGACTACAAGTGGGCACAGGGGGTCTCTTTGACACATGGAAATGTTTTAAAATTAGACTGTGGTGCTGGCTGCACAACTCAGAGTTTACTAAAACTCATCAAATTTACACTCATAGTGAGTGAATTTTATAACATGTAATAGCATGCCTCGATAAAGCTGTTTTTCAAAGAGTAAAAGTTGCAAAATTTTGTTTTGACCAAAACCATGTTTCAAAGACACCAATTCTCACACGAATTCAAAAAGATCAATATTCAGACTCTGGATTAAGCTCTGAAGTCAGTGTGAGAAAATGAAATGTCTTCCATGGCAATAATGATGTGACGTCATAGTACTTTAACCATGATGTTCTTTATATATGAGAGTAACATTTGCATACTTTATGAATTAAGCATCTATTTTGGAGTCTCCTTATAATCGGAAACATCCTTCTCTAACAGGAGAGGGTATGCAGTCAGAGAAGTGAGTAGATTGTCAACAGACAGATGGAATTTATCAAATGTTATGTGCCCCACTTGCATATGATGAAATTATTTCAGTATATCACAGAAGAAAATGGTAGCAAAACATCTTAACCATACAAATTGATTTTAACCGACAAATTGATTTTACTGTCTATTTGATAACCAGTATCCCTTTAAAACCATTCTTTCAATGAGCCAAACCCAGGACACTTGTCAATCTCTAAATGAGTAAGTTTTACTGACAGCAAATTAGGAATCCACTTCATTGATGTCCGTTAAGACGTATGGTTTCTATGTAAGGATGAGGAAGATAAAGGCAGCTGTCATTTACTTAACCTTTTTTATTCTGGAAACCGGCAATTAAAAACAAAGAAGTTAAGCATTGATCCTGCTCTATTAGTCTTCTATTGCTGTGTAACAAACATCCACAAACTCAGTGACTTAAAAACACCGCTAATAAATACCTCCCAGTTCTGGAGGTCAGAAGTCCTGGCTGGCTCTGCTGGGTTTTCTGCCTAGGGGCTCACAAAGCCAGAATCAAGGTGCTGGCAACCTGGGTTCTTATCTAGAGGCTCCAGGGAGGAATCTGCTCCCAAACTCATTCATGCTGTTGGCAGAATGCAGTTCCGAGGGCTGTAGGACTGAGGTCCCCGTTCCCTTGCTGCCTGCCAAGGAGGAGGGGTCACCCTCAGCTCCTCGACACACTCACAATCCTTCTCATGGGGCCCCCTCCACCTGCAAAGTTGCCAAGGGTGCGTCCCACCTTTCTCCTGCTTCAATCTCTCTGACTTCTGCTGCCGGCCTGAGGACATTCTCTGCTTTTAAAGGGCTGGTGTGAGCAAATTCAACCCACCCAGAACACAACCTTAATTATATCTGCAAAATCTCTTTCAGCGGGTTACCCCTGGGAGTAACCCCTGGAGGCTTTTAAAAGTCACGGGAGACGTCGCAGAAATCTGCCAACCGCACCTGACTGTCTTTACAGGCAAATATATAGCGCAAGTGGATGAGTAAAAAGCAGTCAACGTGGAAGGAATGGCATGATTAGCAAACTCACCGCTTCCTAACTTCCTAATAAAATAATCGATTTATGCAGAGATCGTCAGTGAAAATGAAACGAATGGCAGATGACAGCTGAGTGAGGAGCCGGAGAGCTGAGCGCACCTGAGCCCACTTTAGAGAAGTGACGGACGGCAGAGCGGCCCCTACGTGTCATGTGCCTCTTGCTACAAAGTCCGAACCTAACACGCTAATCCAGCTGTTGGAGCTGGCTTTCAGCTCATAGGAAATTTAGGAAGCAGAAGTGCAATTTAAATGACACCACGAAAAAGCAAACAGAGAAATCCAGAATGTGGAACACTCTACAGCCGGCCCAGTTTCTTCAATACGTCAATTACCTGGGGGTGGGGGTGGGGGTGGGGTGGGGGGCTGTTCTGGATTAATGGGATGTTATTACCAATTACAATACAAGAACAATATTTGGATCCTGATTCAAAAAACACAAGAGTAAAAGGACATTTTAAAGTTAATCAGAAAAACCTGAATATGGACTCAGTATTAAAGTAAGAATCATCATTTTCATTGGTTGGCATAAAGGTCTTAAGGTTGTATGAGAAAACATTCAGATTTTTTAGAGACGCACATAGGGCTGAAATGCTACGAGGGGTTTGCTAATTGCTTTAAAATATTCCGGCAACCACAAGAAGAGGGGATGGACAAAGCAGGTACACAAAATGTTGAAACATACCGAATCTGGCTGATGTATATGCATGGGGGCTCATTGTTCTGGTCCACTTTTACCCCGGACTAAACATTTTTATAATAAACGATTTCATTTAAGAGATTTCATTCATTGAGCATCTGCTGAGAATCAATCACTGTGCTCAGGGCTTCGCATCCACTTCCTGCTGGATCCTCACTACGGCCTTATGAAGCAGGTACCATTTGTATCCCCACTTTTATAGCTAAGAATATGAAACAACGACCAGTGTGGGGTGTAGCCGACAGGCCTGCCAATTGCCCGCCACCCCAGCGAAGCCTCAGAGGCCAAGGAAATGAAAGATTTCTACATTTTTTGGTTTCACAAAGCAGTCTGACAAGTCGCCTGCAGCCCGCGTTGGAGGGCGATCCCCCAAACCATGCGCCAACCGCAGCACAGGGGATGCTGGAAGGTTCGGAAGGAGACAAAAGGCGGAGACAGGTAGAGGGTGAAAGAGAAACAGAGGGACCACAGAAAAGCAACAAGGTGGAAACACAGGGAGACAGTCACGGAAAGGGGCGGAGGGAAGAGATGGGGAGACAGTGGGGAAGAGGGATGTGCTTGAAGGGGGATGTCACAGACCTAGAGTCAGACAAAGCTACTGCAACCTTGGTCCACCTTCCACTCTGCCCCACCCCTCACACCAACCAGAAAACGGGAACGCCTCGGAGCAAAGGAGGGACCAGACACGTTCAGTATAGAGCTCTGTCCACGTGTAGTTACAGATCCGTGTCAGGCACGGTTACCTTGTCCTCTCTCCCCATCCCCCAGCCCCCATCCCGTGACCTTCTCCCCAGACAGCTCACCAGCTCCAAGCTCAGAGCCAGGAGGAAGGGAAGGAGGAGTTATTTATTTATCTAAACCATGTTTCAGTTTTTTAACGGCCTAACTGAGATAAAAGTCACAGACCCTCAGTGCCCAGCAAAGCTGTTCTCAGCGGGGAAAGTCTGTGAGGCTGAAGTTAATAGCACGAGGGCCACGTTAATGCCACTAGGGGGTTCAGATCAGAGGCTCCTGGAGGCGGCTTCAGGTGACGGTTTAATCACAACGGAAAAAACGGGTCTGGGGTTTGCAACGTGTGACTGGGGGGGTGGGGGGAGTGGGGATGGCAGAAAGGGGTTACAGGAGGGAGCGTGGGGAGCAGAAAACACAAAGGAAGACAGAATCCTCAAACAGAATCCTCAATGCCTTTCAGAGACTGGAACTAGACCTGCAGAGGAGGGCAGGCCTGTCACACCGACCCCCCACCCCGCCCCGGGCATGTTAATAACACGGAACCACTTGCTCAAATTACACGTTAAAAAACACCTTCTTGGCCTTCCCTGGTGGCGCAGTGGTTACGAATCCGCCTGCCAACGCAGGGGACACGGGTTCGAGCCCTGGTCCCGGAAGATCCCACATGCCGCGGAGCAACTAAGCCCGTGCGCCACAACTACTGAGCCCGCGTGCCACAACTACTGAAGCCCGCGCACCCTAGAGCCCGTGCTCCACAATAAGAGAAGCCACCACAATGAGAGGCCTGCGCACTGTAACAAAGAGTAGCCCCCGCTCACCGCAACTAGAGGAAGCCAGTGCGCAGCAATGAAGACCCAACACAGCCAAAAATAAAATAAAATAAAAAATAAAATAAATTAAATTTAAAAAAAAACTGTAAATGACGCCTGCCCTCAAAAAATGCCCTGGGGTAGGGCATAGGCAAGGAAATTCAACACATGACAAATTTTTCAAGAACTCAATATGAAGAGGGAAGGTGTAGTCACTCTTTAAAAAAAAAAGGAAAAGAAAAAAAAGGACATGCCTAAAGTTCACTATAAGGAATTCTTAGCCATATGCAAATCCAACGTCCAAAAAGGTTTCAGCTCACACCAGTCAAATGACCATCAGCAAAAAGTCTACAAACTATAAATGCTGAAGGGCTTTTAGAGAACTGTGTACCTTCTAGCTGCTGGTGGGATGTAAAGTGGTAACAGCACTAACACAAACTGAATGGAGCTGCTTTAAAAGGTAAAAATTCAGCTACCATATGATGCGGCAGGGCACCTTTTGGGCCTATAACCTAAGGCCACCAGAATCGGAAAGACAGAGGCAGGCAAATGTGCACTGCAGCAATATTGAAATAGCCAAGATATGGAAGCAAAAAAAAGGTCCATAAACAGATGAATGGACAAAGAAGAAGTGGTATATAGACAGAATGGAATATAAGTCACGAAAAAAAGTAAAAGAATGGCATATGCAGCACCACACATGAGCCTAGAGATAATCACACAACGTGAAGTAAATCAGAATGCGAAAGACAAATGCCTATTGATATCACTTATGTTATCTGAAAATTCATAAAAATGAACATATTTCCACAGAGAAAGGCAATCTCAGATTGAGAAGACAAACTTATGGTTAAGCCAAAGAAAAGGTGTGAGGAATGGATAAATTAGGATATTGGGGTTAACACACATATACTAATACATATAAAATATATAATCCCCAAAGACCTATGGAATACCAAGAGTGGTCTACTCAACACTCTGTAATAACCTACATGGAAAAGAACCCAAAGATCAATAGATATATGTATATGTGTAAATGAACAAGATTCTGTACACCTAGAAAAAAAGACATTTTTCAATCAAGTTTGCTCTGATAAAAACTACAACTTAAAGACACAGACAAGAATTAAGGAGGCTAAAACTTATGGGGGTTTGTCCTGGCACATTCCACTCTAATCTGCAACCTAAAAGCACAACTTGCAGCAAGGTTCTGTTTCCCTAGCAAGCAGAGTTGGCAACGTAGAAGTCTTCCCACCCTAAGGCCGTTTCCTCAAACAGCAGCTCAAATCTACTGCTAATGGTCACTAATATTCACAAGGACTGCAGGGCTGTAAATGACTCATGCCCTCAAAAAATATCCTGGGGCAGGGAATGGCCAAAAAATCCAAACGCGGCAAATTTTTCAAGAAGGCAATTAGAAGTTGTAAGTTTAGCTCAATCTTAAAAAAAAATGAAAAGGACATTGATAAACGCAAAACATCAGGAATTGTCAGACGCATGGAAACCCAATCTACACAAAGGTATCACCTCACACCAGTCAGAATGACCATCAGCAAAAAGTCAACAAACAATAGATGTTGAAGAAGTTGTGGAGAACAGCATAACCTCTCGGTCTAAGTGGGATGTAAACTGGTAACAGCCAATAATAGGAACAGAATGGCAGTGTGTTTAAAGGTAAAAAGTGAGTCACCATATGATCTGGAAGGCCCACTATTGGGCCTGTCACCTGTGAAAGCCAGAATCCAAAAGACACGGGATGGAAAATCGTGTATTGCAGCAGTATTTACAATAGGCAAGACATGGAAGCAAACAAAATGCCCATCAACAGATAAATGGACAAAGAAGAAGTGGTATACGTACCGAATGGAATAGTAGCCTCGGGAAAAAAATGAACAATGCCGTTTACAGGACTACAGATGAGCCTAGAAATAATCATATTAGGTTAAGTCAGTCAAAAGGGAATGACAAATATCCTATGATATCATTTATACATGTTATCCTAAGATTGCTACCAATGAACATATTTCCACAGAAAAAGACACTCACAGACTTATAAAACAAACTAATGGTTAACCAAAATGAAAGGTGGGAGGATGGATAATTTAGGACTAAGGGGCTAACATACATAGATTAATGTATGTTAAATGTATATAAACATATAACATATAAACTATATGAATTATATAATCACTAATACATAGAAAATATATAATGACAAAACACCTACCAAATACCAAGGGAGGTCTACTCAACATTCTGTAATAACATACATGGTAACAGGATCCGAAGATGAACAGACATATGCATGAATCGTTGAGCAGATTCTGTACAGCCAAACAATCACAACACTCTAATCAAATTTACTCCGATAAGAAATAGAAATTAAATTTAAAAAGCAAACATAAGTAAGGAGACATAAACTTCTGGGGGCTTGTCCCAGCACATTCCACTCTAATTTACAACCTTGGAACGCTACCTCCAGGAAGACTCTGTTGCCCTAGTAACAAGAGTTGAGAACGAAATAATGCTGCCACCTTGTGGCTCTTTCCCACAACAGCAGCTTTAAACCCAGTGCTAATGGTAGCTTAATAGTCACAAGGACTGCTGGGCTGTAAATGACGCCTGCCCTCAAAAAATGCCCTGGGGTAGGGAATAGGCAAGGAAATTCAACACATGACAAATTTTTCAAGACGTCAATATGAAGAGGGAAGTTGTAGTCACTCTTTAAAAAAAAGGAAAAGAAAAAAAAGGACATGCCTAAAGCTCAGTATAAGGAATTATTAGCCACATGCAAATTCAACGTCAAAAAGGTTTCAGCTCACACCAGTCAAATGACCATCAGCAAACAATGCAGGATTCCACTCCCTGTGCTTTGTGGCTGCTTCCCAATAGCTATCTAGTTTACATTTGGTAGTGTATATATGTCCATGCCACTCTCTGACTTCATCCCAGATTACCCTTCCCCCTCCCTGTGTCCTCAAGTCCATTCTCTATGGCTGAGTCTTTATTCCTGTCCTGCCCCTAGGTTCTTCATAACCATTTTTTTCTTTTTTTTTAGATTCCATATATATGTGTTAGCATACGGTATTTGTTTTTCTCTTTCTGACTTACTTCACTCTGTATGACAGTCTCTAGGTCAATCCACCTCACTACAAATAACTCAATTTCATTTCTTTTTATGGCTGAGTAATAGTCCATTGTATATATGTGCCACAGCTTTATCCATTCATCTGTCGATCCTGCCAACACTTTTACTTTACTCAACTGAGACCAATGTCAGACTTGTAAGGTAATAAATTTACGATGTTTTGAGTCACTCAATTTGCGGTAATTCGTATGAAAGCAATAAAAAACAAATACAGACGTCCTACAAGAGCCAGGCTATATATTTATATTTAAGTATTTCTAAAATGAATTTAACCCTGTGATTCACAGCAGCAGCAGCTTCCAAGGGATCCCACCACACACCTGAGGCGAAAGCAGCCTAATAAAGAAGCAGTGACAGCAGCAGGTCACTGCCCCACACTTGGGGTAGAGGGGGATTTGATCTACTGTAGCAGCAGCATAGCCTGAATGGGAATGCATCCTCCTGTGGCACTAGTCCCATCAGCATTAGTCTAATCTGCTAGCATCTGCTGTGCCAACAGGCCCAACGTATACAAACCCTCCAACTCAGTAGCATTAAGTGAGCCAGGCTCAGTGTTTCCTGAAACTCATATCCAATGGCACTGGAAAGCCCAGATATCACCTACTGTTATGAAAACATAAAAAACAATAACAGAAGACTGGCAACTTCAGAAAGAAAAGGCGAACAATGGAATGGGTGAAAACAAGTGGGATAAATATAAGAGACTATCATTAGTCTCATGAGTTTCTTAAATTCCCTATGATGGTCAAACAAAAATTATGACACCATCTGATGTGGTTCTCAATGTATATAAAGGAAATACTACAGAAAATCATACTTTAAAACTGGGGACTATTAAGAGACCTAAATGGAAGTAAAATTTTGAAACTTCACTTGAAGTAATAAAAGACAGATTCCAGTAGGCTATGATAAGTTACATATGTATAGTGTAAGGCCAAAAGCAACCACTAAGAAAACTATACAAACAGTATACACAAATGATTATAAATAAATTAGATTAAAATGGACTTACCAAAAAATGTTTAAGTAACCCACAAGAAGGCAAAATAAGAGAAACACAGGATTGAGAAACTAAGGTAAAAGACAAAACAAAAAATAAAATGGTAGACCTAATCTTTAACATAGCAATAATTACATTAACTGTAAATGATCTAAATAACCAAGTCAAAGACAGAGATTGGAAGAGTAGATGAAAAAATCACAAGCATGATCCAACTCTATACTGTCTATAAGAAGCTTACTTTAAACATCATGATATAGGTAGTTCAAAGTAAAAGGATGAAAAAGGTATATCATGTGAACATTCATCAGAAAAAGCAGGAATGGCTATATTAATATCAGATAAAGTAGATTTCAGAGCAAAGGAAATTATTAGGGGCAAAGAGGGTCATTACATAAAGATAACAGGAATAATCCACCTAGATGACCTAGTGATACTAAATGTGTGTGCACCAAACAACAGAACTTCAAAACACATGAAGCAAACACTGAAAAAGGTAAAAGGAGAGAATTTCAAATCCACAATTATTATTTGAGACTTCAACACAGCAATTTATAGAACTCCCAGAGACAAAAATCAGCAAGGGTATGGAAGAACTGAAAACATCATCAATCAACAGGATATAACTGACATTTAAAGAACACACTCAATAAAAGCAGAATACATATTCAAGTGTCCATGGAACATTCACTCATATACCATACACTGGGTGATAAAAAAAAAAAACATTAGCAGATTTAAAAGAATTAAAATCATAGAGAGTATATTCTCTAGCCATAATGGAACCAGACTAGAAATCAATAACAGAAAGACAACAGGAAAATCTTCAATCACATGAAAACTAAACATCACAATTCCAAATAACTCATGGGTAAAAAGTCAAGGAAAAATTTTTAAATGCATAGAATAAAAGAAAATGGAGATATAACAGATCAACATTTGTGGAATGAAGTGAAAGCAATGCTGAAAGGGAAGTCTATAGCACTAAATTGGGAAAGAAAATATTTCAAAGAAATAGTCTAATTTTCTATATTAAAATAGTAAAAACGGAAGAGGAAAAAACACTAAACAAGCAGAAAGAAGGAAATAATAAAGATGAAACAAAAATCCATGAAACTGAAAACAGGAAAATGGGGGGGGGGGAGGAAATCAATGAAACAAAAGGCTGGTTCTTCAAAATAAACAATCTCATCAAGAAAGATGTAGCAAGACTGATCAAGATAAAAAGAGAGATGGCACAAATCACAGATATCAGAAATGCAACCAAGGATACCATGACATATCCTGCAGGTTAATAAGGGACAAGTTATTATGAACAAGTCTACACTATAAATTCAAAAATGTGGATGAAATGGACCAATGCGTCTACACCCAAAACTACCAAAACTCAGCCAAGATGAAAGAGACAATCTCAATTTTCCTGTAACCATGAGAAACACTGATTTTTCATTTAAAAACTCCCAAAAGAAATATTCAGGCTTAGATGTTTCACTTTTACCCAAGACTTAAAGAATTAACACCAATTTTACATGACTTGATAAGAAACAGAAGTAGAGGGAACAGTTCCTAATTAATTTTATGAAGCCAGTATTACCTTGATACCAAAACCAGACTGGGATAGTATAGAAAGAAGAAAACTACAGGCCAGTATTTTTTATGAAATTGGCTGTAAAAATCTTCAGCCAAATATTAGCAAATTAACTCCAGAAATATATAAAAAGAATAATATACCATGACCAAGTGGTATTTATTCCAGTTATGCAAAGTTGGTTAAATATTTGAAAATCAAACAATGTAATCTACCATATCCAATAGATTAAGGGGGAAAAGTCATGTGATCCTAATCATTAATGCAGAGAAAGCATTTGACAAAATCCAATCCCATTCATGATTTAAAAAAAAAGAAGAAAAGAAACTCCAAGCAAACTAGGAATAGAAAAGGAACATACAGAAACTCATAAAGATGATCTACAAACAACCTATACCCACATTATATTTAACTGTGAAAGACTGAACGCTTTCTCTGTAAGATCAGAAACAAGGCACCGATATCTGCTCTCACCACTTTTATTAAATATATTACTGGGGGTTCTAGTAAGAAAATAAAGCAAAAATAAATAAATAGATAAATTTAAAAGTTAAATTTTTAAAAAGTTTATTTAAAAGATGAAAGAACTATTCCTACTATGTTGAATAGGAAGGAATATATCCTCCTGAATGTTGAATAGTAATATATCCTATTATATTGAATAAGGAAAACTAAAACTGTCTATATCTGAAGATGAGATGATAATCTAAATGGAGAAAATACCAAGGAATCCACATAAAGCTTGAGAAATAATATTAGTTTGTAAATGTTTTAGAGTACAAGATCCACACAATTTTATCAAATTATATATTAATAACAAATGTGTAGAAGCTTAAATAAAAATATGTGATGCCATTTACAACTGACCTAAATAAATACTTAAATAGAAGCCCAATAAGACATTTATAGGACCTCTATACTGAAAATTACAAAATGCTGATGAAGAAAATTTTAAAAGTCCCAAACAAAGAGGGAGACATACCTTGTTCATGGATTAGAAAACACAACATAATAAAGCTGTCAATTCTCCCCAAGTTAAGAGGCTTAACACAATTACTCTTAAAATGCCCTCAAGGTTTTTGTGGATATAGACAAGCTTATTCTAAGATTTATATGGTAGGAAGAGGCTGAAGAACAGCTAAAACAATTTGTAAAGGAAGATTAAAATGGGAGGAATTAATCTACCCAATTTCAAGATTTCGCAGTAGTGATGGAGGGTAGATACATAGATCAATGGAATGGAACAGAGAACCCAGCAATAGACTGACACAAATACATTTAACTTGGTTTTGACAGCAGTGCAAAAGCTATCAAGGAAGAATAGACTTTTCAAAAAATGGTACTGAAACAGTTGGACATCCCTCGACAAAAACAAACAAACAAACAATGAACCTTAACCTAAACCTTACACATCTTACACAAAAATTAAATCAAAGTGGATCATAATCTTAAATGTAAAAGCAGGACATTTTTAGAAAAAAAAAATAGGAGAAAATCTTTGGCATCTACAACTAGGTGAATAATTCTTAGACTTGACACCGAAAGTATGATCAATAAAAGCAAAAACTGATCAATTGGATCTCATCAAAATGAGTTAAAAATGCTTCATAGAAGATCCTTTTAAGTGGATGAAAACTCAAATTACACAGTGGGAAAACATATTTGAAAATCCCATAGGAGACAAATGACTTGTATCTATAATATACAAAGAACTCTCCAAACAACTTAAAAAAATCCAACTAGAGAATAGGCAGAAGACAGGAACAGACATTTCATGGAAGAGAATATACACATGGCAAAGAAGCACATGAAAAGATGTTCAACATCGTTAGCCATCAGGGAAATGCAAATTAAGACCATAATGAGATATCAGAGAATAACTAAAATTAAAGTATAGTGACAACATCAAATGCTAGCGAGTACGTAGAAAAATTATATCACATCACTGGTGGGAAAATAAAATGGTTTAGCCACTCTGAGAAACAGCTTGACAGTCTCTTTTAATCCTAAAAGTAGATTCACCCTACAATGCAGTAATTGTACTCTTGAGCATTTATCCAAAAGAAACAAAAACTTAATGAAGTTCCCACAGAAACTTACACATAAATGTTCATAGCAGTTTTATTTCTAATAGCCACAAACTGGCAACTCCCCAAATGTCTTTCAATGGGTGAATGTTGAAACAGATTGTGATAAAATCTTATGATAGAATACTACCCAGCAACAACAAGGAACAAATTATTAATATATGCAAAAATTGAAATGAACTTCAAGGGAATGATGCCGAGGGAAAAGTTTTTAAAAGCCAATCTCCGAAGATTAAGTAATTCATGATTATGTTTACATATTATTCTTAAAATAACAAAACTGTGGAGATGGAGAACAGATTAGAAGTTGCCAAGGGTTAGAGATGGGGGTAGAAGGTACAGCGGGGGAACTCTGTGAGGTTTTTGTGGTCCCAGTACAAATAATACAACAATCTTGGTTTTAATCCCTAAAGATTTTTAAAAGCAATTCCTAATAAGAGGTGTCCAGATATTTAGCAATGGCAGCAGATTAGAGGTATAGCTCCCCAACATGACAACTTCGAAAGAGATCTATACTATCAATACTAATTTAATGCATATGTTAATTTTTAAAAGGCCAGTCACAATACTTAAATGGTACATATCTTAACGATATTACTCTGGGTATCCAGCTATACCAAATGGACTAGCAGGATTTTCTGTCCATTCAATCTTATTTAAGACAGTAAATCTTATAATAAGACAGTTAAAAAAAGAAAAAGAAAAACAACAAACCTCAACTACAGTTGGATATTCTCACAGCAAGATGAGGTGAAAATACATAGCAGCGGTTCAAAAGCTTAAGCAGTGGCACCTAAATTTGGCTGCACATTAGAATCCTCTGAAGCACTTTTTAAAAACCCTCACACCGACGGTTGGTCATGCTAGACCAATACAATCATTTTAACTCTCCTCAGACGATGCCAATGTCTAGCCAGAACGGAGAACCAGCGGACTAAGCAGAAGGGGATGTTTCTACAAAGATCTCTTAACAATAAGTCCTCTCACCCAATCAAGATTTACCTCCCCGCAAAGGGGTAAAGAAGGCTAGATGTTGTCCATACTTGCTTAGCTTTAATTAGCACTTGTGACTTGCCCAAAACCTAGATCATGTTTCCCCTAAATTTCATGTTATTCCCTAAGTTTATCAAACCCAAGGCTAAGGGGTTTGCCAGGATGAGATTTTAAGTGCTCACACAGGGGAAGTCCCTGGCAAACCAGGACAGCGGTCACTCTACACTGCAATGTAAAGCATCCTAAATAACCCTGCCACTGCTCCCAGATACTAGTCTGTGCCAACCAGTGGAGAAAAGGCATTCTCCATTACTACCATGGCAAATGCTACTGTACTTACCTTGGCTAGTCCCTATCTTTTCCAGGCGCCACTCCCCTTCACCTGCTGGTGGACGCTTCGGCCAGCTGACAATGCAGATATTTTCAAACTTTAAGGTGAATAAAAATCATCTGGAGGGCCTGTTGTAACAGAGATCACTGAGCCCCACCAGAGTTGCTGATTCCATAGGGCTGGGACCGGGCCCTAAAACTTGAATATCTAACACATTATCAGGGGATGCTGGGAAAGCTGGTCAGGTAATGGTAAAGCTGGCCAGGAAAAAGAAACCCGACGTGTCAAGATCATAAAGTACGGAAGGGCAAGCCCGCCGGCAGTCCAGGCCGGGGTGGGGGGGACCTGGGTCCCCAGCCCTACAGGGCCAACGGCAGACCGGCTCGGGCGCCCCTCGGAAGCGCGGGGTCCCCGCTGCCGAGTCTGTGGCCCCGGCCGGCCCCGGCTCCCCTCTGCCCACCCTGCGCGCGGGGGCTGGAAACGGCCGCGGAGAACCAGGCAGGGCGGGAAGGGGGGCTCCAAAGAGGGTCTGGCGACTCGAGTCGCTCCGTTACTCGGTGGGCTCAGCGCGCGCCGTGGGGGAAGAGAGGTGGAGGTCCGGGAAGAGGGGACGGGCGGCACTCACGTAGACCAGCAGCAGCCATGGGTAGACGGCGGGCTCGGCCACCACGGGCGACTCCAGCCTCAGCTTCTCCCCCACGTTTTCGCGCGCGGCCCCCGCACCAGGCTAGTCTGGCGGTTGGGGGAGGGGCGGGGCGCCGCCGGCGGGGGCGGGACAGGCGGGCGGGCGGGCGGGAGGCTGAGGGGAGGGAGCCTGGCCTGGGCCTCAGCCGGCGCCGCCGCCGCCGCCGCCGCCGGCCTGCTCCCGTCCGGCCCCCGGCTCCCTCTTTGTGGTCACAGGCCCGGGGCCTCCAGCGCTGCTGCCAACTGGGGCCGGCGTGAGCAAGCACAATGAGCCGGGGCCCGGCTGAACCACTCACTCGCGGCGAGCACCTCCCGCCCCGTGGACCCGCCCCCACGCACGCACGTACGCACGTACGAACGCACGCACGTACGCACGCAAGCACGCACGCACGTCTTCAGCTGCCCCCCGGCCACACCCACCGGCCCGAAGTGGAGACCCGGGGAGACCCCTCGGGGCCTGGGGTGGCGGGTTCGACTCCCCCCCTTGACGTACCGTGACACCTCCCCCCCAATATGTTTCTAGGTATTATATGTATATATGAATATACTATTATATACACACTTGCGTATGAATTTATATGTGTATGTACATGCGCATATTTACATATAGGTGTGTGTGTGTACACATTGTATATATGTATGTGTATATATCTTATATATATGATATATGTATGTATATATACGATGAATTTCTATATACAGTACATATATATTTTTATGCTATATGCTTTTATATGTAGGTGTATATGTGTGTCTATATGTATGTACGTGTATGTATTGCATATATTATATGTGTATGTATGTATACTGTCTATATGCACACCTAAATATCTTTGTATGTGTGTATATACGTATGCTATATATGTACCTAGGTGTGTATATTGCATATGTTATACGTATGTGTACATACTGTATACAAACTATGCATTTTATATGTGTGTATGTATAGTGTATATGTATGTGTGTATTGTCTATATTGTGTGTATATGTGTGTATACATACTGTATATATACGAACTGCATTTTATATGTGTGTATATATGTATGTGTGTATTGTATATACTATGTGTGTATATGTGTGTACGCATACTGCATATGTACACAGCTGTATATTTTTGTATGCTTGTACATATGTACGTGTGTGTGTATATACACACACACCCCATATGGATTCTGTTTGTCTGGAGAACCCTCACTGATACGGACACTTATGACAATTGAGTACCTGCTCTTTGCCAGCCAGGGAGCCAAAGGCTTGTCTTTCGGTGTCTCCCTTAAGTATCACGAGTCCCAGGAGGGAAGGTGATGCTGCTCCTACCAGTTGAGGTGCCTCAGGGTCAGTTAGGTGGACAGGGCGGGGGGCTGGAGCCTGGTGGAGCCCAGGTGGAGTTCTAGCAGCAGTACAGCCTAGCAGTCCCACTTCCCCGGGTGCTTCTCACAAAGACGCCGAGGGAGAGTCGGGACCTGAAGGAGGGAATGAGGAAGCTTCCGTGGGTCCGCAAGCCCAGACCAAGGCTGACTCGTCAAGAGTGTTAGAGGTCAGGACTGTGGTTACCCTGGGGGTGGGCTTACACAGAGCCATTCATATCCTGAAAAAGTATCCATTCTGCTCTTGTTTGTATGGTTACCCCCCTCCCCCAAATCTTTTAAAAACAGATTCTCTTGGTTGCTGGGAACACACACGGGGAAGTTGTGTGTGAGGGGGTATGATCCAGGGGACAGGGAGGATAAGCCCCCCACTCGTAGGGCAAGGAGTGGCTCAGCTTTGTGAGCTGAGGATGGCCCACGAGGTTCCAGAGAGAAGGGTCCCTGCTCCGTTCCTGCTCTGTGCACCCCATTCCCAGCCTGAGAAGCCCAGAGCCACCCACCCCCCCACAACACACACACACCAGGGAGGAGAGCCAGTCACCCTGGCTCCCAGCCTCCGGCTCCAAGGCTCCCGGCACTAGGAGCTATTTTCAGCTTTCATGCCCTAGGACACGGCCAGAGCTATTGTCTCCGGAAACTCTCTGTCTGTCTCTCCCCCGGCCTCCCTCCCTTCCTCCCTCCCTCCTCCGCTTCTTCCCCTCCAGCTCCATCTGTCCTCCCCTCCACCCTGCATTTCTACCCAGGATGGCTCACAGACAGCTGCTCCCCGTGCCCACCTGCCACCATTCCATGGATGTCAAAGCAAGCCCTGGGGACTTCCCTGGAGGTCCAGTGATTAAGACTCCGAGCTTCCACTGCAGGGGACGCGGGTTCGATCCCTGGTCAGGGACATAAGATCCCACATGCCACACAGCACGGCCAAAACAAAATGAATAAATAAAGTTATAGTGATGAAACAGCCCTAGTGGTGCAAGGATGGGACGTATAGCTCTATGGTATAGAAAAAAGGTCCAGAAACAGATATATGAGAACTTGATATGATAGAAAGTGGGGAAATTAAGGAGTTTTCAATAAATGGCATTAGGACAATTGCATATCCATGTGGGGAAAAGTAAATTAGAAAAAAAAAAAGCAAGCCCTGGTCAGGTGTGACCTTGGGCCCAGGGCCATTGGCACAGGTTGTCATGTGGGATGTTCTTCCTTAGACTCCTCCCTCCCTCCTGTGTCACTGTCACTTCCTCCAGAACCTTCCTGGACTCCCCTCCACAAGCCCAGGGTGTGCCCTCACCCGCCCTGGATCACCAGAATTCCAATCCCGGCCCACCCTTCCCCGCCAGGTAGAGAACTGTGCATGGTCAATAAGACCGTAGAGGTCATTGGCCATTGCTATTGCAGCTGGAATTGTTACTGTGTTTAGATAGGGTGACCAACACCCGCCCCCAGTTTGCCCAGGACCGCTCAGGTTTGAGCGCTGGAACTCTGGGGAAACTCTCAGTCCCGGGGAACCCCAGAAGGCTGGTCAGCCTATTTAGGACAGATCTTTCACTTGATCTCCCAACCCCCGAGAGCCAGAAAGGGAATCTCCCCCCTCCTTCCATTGTAACCTTCATTCATTCATCCACTCATCCCTTTATTCAACTCCTTTATTCAGCAAGTATTTATGAAGCATCTACTACACAGCAGACACTCTTCTAGGTGCTGGGGACATAACAGCATCCCTGTCCTCAAAGAGCTCACGTTCTAGTGAGGGCAGCAAACAGTAAACTGAGAAGGTGTGATTTATTACATGGGGATGATGTCTCGGAGACCACTGCAGGGCAGGGGAGGTGGGAGAGGAAAGGGGCAGTTCTAAATGCAGGCGCTGACGGGATTGGGGCAGACCTTGCCCTGGGCCAGGCTGGTTGCTTCAACACAGCTGTCCTCGCCCAGAGCCATCCTGCCCCCGCCTCACCCAGTTCTTCCGTGATGTGTGGGGAAAATCTGTGGTTGTCACAACTGGGAGGGAGGGCCCCTGGAATCAAATGGGTGAGGCCAGGGATGCTGCTAAACCCCACACAGTGCCCAGGAGGGGCCCTCAGCAGAGGATGACCCGCCCCGAATAACCCCAGTGCCACGGGGGAGACCCTGCACTAATATTATTCAGACCCGCTGGTGCCCCGATTCCTGCACAGGCAGGGACTCTAACCGGCTCACCTCTGTATCCCGAGGTGACCTAGAGTGGGGCAGCCACGAGGGCTGAGATGAGTATCGGGGGTGAAATGACAAACCTCTGCACCCACTCTCCCCTCCGCACCCCAGGGGCGATGGTCTCTATCTCCTCCCCGTGCAGGTAGCTTTTCCCTGAGCCATTTCTTCTTGTCAAGGTCCCTGTCGCAGGTTGGGTTCCCCGAAGATGACGTTGAGAGCAAGGATTGGAGTGCAGGTGGTTGATGTGAGGCGTGCAGGAACAGATACAGCTGCCATAGGGTCCCACAATTCCACTCCCGGGCATAGACCCGGAGAAAACTCTAATTCAAAACTATACATACACCCCTGGCATTTCCCTGGTGGTCCAGTGGTTAAGAATCCATGCTTCCAGTGCAGGGGGCGTGGGTTCCATCTCTGGTCAGGGAACTAAGATCTCACATGCCGTGTGACAATAAAAGAAGAAAGAAAAAAGAAAGAAAGAAAGAGAGAAAGAGAGAGAAAGAAAGAAAGAAAGAAAGAGAAAGAGAGAGAGAGAAAGAAAGAAAGGAAGAAAGGAAGAAGGAAAGAAGAAAGAAAGAAAGATACATGCACCCCAACGTTCATTGCAGCACTATTTACAGTAGCCAAGACATGGAAGCTACCTAAATGTCCACTGATGGATGAATGGATAAAGAAGATGTGGTACATATATACAATGGAATATTATTCAGCCATAAAAAGAATGAAATAATGCTATTTGCAGCAACGTGGATGGACCTAGAGATTATCATACTAAGTGAAGTAAGTCAGAAGAGAAAGACAAATATCATATGATCTCACTTATATGTGAAATCTAAAATACGACACAAATGAACGCGTCTACAAAACAAAAACAGACTCACAGACATAGAGAACAGACTTGTGGTTGCCAAGGGGGAGAAACAGTGAGGGAGGGTTGGATTGGGAGTTTGGGGTTAGCAGATGCAAACTATTAAATATAGGATGGATAAACTACAACGTCCTACTGTCTAGCACAGGGAACTATATTCAGTATCCTGTGATAAGCCATAACGGAAAAGAAAAAAGTTTTATTTATAGGTTCCATCCCTAACTGAGCTGGCCCATCCCCTCCCATGTTTCTAAGTGCAGCCCGAGGCTGCAGACTTCCCACCGTGGTCTTCAGCTCCAGAGCAAGCCACCTGCGAACCACCCACATCTTCCCAGGGGCTGGCAACTCTCCTTTGCTACTGATTCCAAGACACATCCAAATAGCAAAAATGTGACCATGAAAAGAAACTCAGGCATGTTCAAATCAGGGAAATAACATTCTTAGCTCTGTTCAGTACTCGCTTAATTTTACAAGAGCTTAGAGTTACAAAAAAGTTGCAAAGATCTGTACAGAGTGTACAGAGTGCCGTGGACCCTGACCCAGTACCCCTATTTCCAACTCATTAGTACCTTAGTGTGACATGTTTATCCAACTAAGGAACCAAGATGGATACATTGTTATTAACTAAAGTCCACACTTTATTAGAATTTCCCTAGTATTCCCCTAACATCCTTTTTCTGTCCCAGTCTCCTCTGGGCTGTGACATTTCTCAGACGTCGCTGGGTTTTGATACCTTGAAAGTTTTGAGGAGGACTGGTCAGGTGTTTTGTCCCTCAATTTGTTAGTCTGTTTGTTTTCTGATGTTTTCTTATGGTTGGTCTGGAGTTATGGGGTTTGGGGCGGAAGACCCAGACAGAGATAAAAATGCCATTCTCCTCAGGTCACATCAAGGATACACACCACCAACGGGACTTATGACAAACGATTTTACCCTTGATCACCTGGCCAGTATTGTCTTTTTTTTCTTGCTGCGTTGGGTCTTCGTTGCGTGTGGGCTTCTGTAGTTGTGGCACGGGGGCTCAGTAGTTCTGGCTCCCAGGATCTAGAGTGCAGGCTCAGTAGTTGTGGCCCACGGGCTTAGTTGATCTGCGGCACCTGGGATCTTCCCGGACCAGGGCTTGAACCTGTGTCCCCTGCATTGGCAGGCGGATTCTTTTCTTTTCTTTTTTTCTTTTGCAACCAAAACGTTAATCCCAAGGATTCTCACAAAACATATTACAAATGACAGCATGAAAAAAAAAATTGCACAGTAACTCAAAGTTCAGCTCTACAATATACTCTTAATCTGGCAGGACATTGGTATCTTGATAATCTCAAATTTCCAAAAAATATTACAAAGAGCTATGTATTCATGTACAGCAATCACAGAGGGGACGTATGACCTAACTCAAAGGTAAACTAACTTCCTTGAAACTTCTTAGATTTTAAACTCCCTGGACAATCTCTTGTCCGGTGTGAAGACTAGTGGAATTTTTAAACCTCTAATCTAGGGTAAGGGTGCGGCTTTCATTTTTACCTGCTGGCTTGGGTTCACAGCACCTTTTAAAGACTGCTTGCTTAACTACAGCTGCATACCATATCCCAGCTACAGAAAGTCTTTTCAATGTTTGCCAGTGTTGTTTCCATAATAGTAAACATCACACTTTAGGTGGGCAGGAGTTAGAGTTTTATTATCAGTCTAGGCAAGACCAAAAATTCAAAGCAAGTTCAATTTTGCTTAAGGGAACATTGTAACAATTCTTCATATTACATGCCTCCCAGGACCCATTTCAAACCATAGAGAATGACACCTTTATGTGTCACTGTCCCAAGAGACAAACAAATGTGAACAACTAAAACATTTAAAAAGTGCACCAAGCTTCGGAAGTCTCAAACAAAACTTGAATTTTCTGTACATACTCCTGCCAAATGAAGTTATTGCCTGTACACCACTCCTCTTGCAAAGTGGTCTTCTATTTCCTTTCATCTGACCTAGATCGGCTAGGAGACCTAGAGAAAGATCGGGACGGCTTGTGATTTCTCTCTTGGGACAGGGATCTCTCTCTTCTCCTATATCTAGAAAGGGACCTGCTCTGGCTGACGGAGAAGGCTCTCCATCTTGGAGATGTGTGGGAGGTGGAGGACTCCTCCTCCCATAATCATCTCGAGGGCGACGACCCCAAGAAGGAGGCGGTCACGATTTCGACTTCTCTTTTCCCCATTCGACAGGTCCACTCTTACTCGGCAGCCACATAGTGTTCTCCCATCTAGTTCTCGGACAGCATCGGCTGCATCTTGGGGATCTTCACATTCAACGAGAGCGAAGCCGGGAGGGTTTTTAGCACCCCACACACTTCAGAGTGGTCCATAATAGCCTAAAGCTCGTTCCAATTCAGCCTTGTTACCACTGTTTCCAAGATTCCCTACATAAACTTTACAGTCCAACGGACAGGAATCACGTTGCAAGACCCTCGTGGCTCCTGGGTTTCACGGGCCACAGGGTGGTCCCGGGCCTCTAGAATCTGGTAGCTGAATCTGCTCGCACAAGCTGTCCTGTGGGGATGCGTTTTCCCCTATGTGTCCAGCCCGGGGCCCTGCTCTCTTGGCCTGGCCTCCCGGGTGAGAGGGTGAACCCCAGCTCCCTGGAGCAGACACTCAGAGCCCTGGTGACCGGACTCACGGCTGACGGGGCTGGAGCGGCGGCTGGACACGTGTGGCCAGCCTGGTGGTGTTTGGCCCCGTCTGCAGTTCCAGTTCCAGCTGAGAAAGAGCCTCCCTGTGTTACTTTCTCCTGGTTGTGTAAGGATCCCCGGTGTCATTTGACAGAAATGTAGACGGTGTGTTCTTTCTCTCTTTTCTCCCTGCTTCCTCTCCTCCCTCTCTGCCTCCCTCTCTCCCTGTACCTCTTTCCCTGTTCCGCTCTCCCTCTACCTCTTTCCCACTCCCTCTCTCGCTCTCCCTCTGTCTCTTCCTCTCTCCCTCCCTCTCTCCCTCTCCCTCCCTCTCCCTCTCTCTTTCCTCTCCCTATCTCCCTCTCTCCTCTCTCCCTCTTCCCTCTTCCTCTCCCTCTTCCCTCTGCCTCTTTCCTCTGCCTCTTTCCTCTCCCTCTTCCCTCTCCTCTTTCCCTCTCCTTCTCTCCCTCCCCCTCTCTCCCTCTCCCTCTCTCCCCCCTCTCTCTCCCTCTTCCTCTCTCCCTCTCCCCTGTCTCTGCCTCTCCCTCCGTCTCTCCCTCTGGGAGGGAGTGAGGGAGATGGAGAGATGGAGGGAGCGGGAGAGTTGGAGGGAGAGGGAGAGGGAGAGGGAGAAGAGGGAGGAGAGGGAGGGAGGAGACGTCTCTCCCTCCCTCTGCCTCCCTCCCTCTCCTCTCTTTCCCTCTCCCTCCGTCTCTCCGTCTCCCTCACTCCCTCTCAGAGAGGGAGAGACGGAGGGAGAGGCAAAGACAAGGGAGAGGGGGAGAGGGAGAGAGGGAGGGGGAGAGAGAGGGGGGAGAGAGGGAGAGCTCTCTTCCTCCCTCCCTCTCCCTCTCTCCTCCTTCTCTCCCTCTCTCCCTCACCCTCTCTCCCTCTCCCTCCCTCCATCACTTTCCCTCCTTCTCCCTCTCCCTCTCTCCCTCCCAGAGAGGGAGAGACAGAGGGAGAGGGAGAGGGGGGAGACAGGGACACGGAGAGGGAGGGAGGGAGGGAGGGAGACAGAGAGGGAAGCAGGCACCCTCTCGCCTTCTCCCTCTCCCTACCTCCTTCTCCGACTCCCCCTCTCCTCTCCCTCTGTCTCTCCCTCTCCCTCCCTCCCTCTAGGAGAGGGAGAGGGAGAGGAAGGGAGGGAGAGGGAGAGAGGGAGGGGAAGGGAGACGGAGAGGGAGAGACGTCTCGTCCTCCTTCCCTCTCCCTCCCTCGCCCTTTCCCTTCCTCTCTCCCTCTCCCTCCCTCTGTCTCACCCTCTCCCTCCCTCTGTCTCTCCCTCTCCCTCACTCCCTCCCAGAGAGGGAGAGATGGAGGGAGAGGGAGAGACGAGGGAGAGGGGGAGAGGGAGAGAGGGAGGGGGGAGAGAGGGAGAGGGAAGAGGGAGAGTGGGAGAGAGGGAGAGAAGGAGGAGAGAGGGAAAGGGAGGAAGAGACCTCTCTCTTTCTCCCTCTCTCCGTCTCTCCCTCTCTCCCCCTCTCTCTCCCTCTCCCTCTCTCCCTCTTCCCTCTCTGCCTCTTCCCTCTGCCTCTTTCCTCTCCCTCTTCCCTCTCCTCTTTCCCTCTCCTTCTCTCCCTCCCCTCTCCCTCTGGGAGGGAGTGAGGGAGATGGAGAGATGGAGGGAGCGGGAGAGTTAGATGGAGAGGGAGAGGGAGAGGGAGAAGAGGGAGGAAAGGGAGGGAGGAAACGTCTCTCCCTCCCTCCCTCCCTCTCCTCCCTCTCCCTCTCCCTCCGTCTCTCCGTCTCCCTCACTCCCTCTCAGAGAGGGAGAGACGGAGGGAGAGGCAAAGACAAGGGAGAGGGGGAGAGGGAGAGAGGGAGGGGGAGAGAGAGGGGGGAGAGAGGGAGAGC
>NW_028122037.1:0-49255 GCF_965194805.1 Balaenoptera borealis | reverse complement strand
GTGAAAACAAGTGGGATAAATATAAGAGACTATCATTAGCCTCATGAGTTTCTTAAATTCCCTATGATGGTCAAAGCAAAAATTATGACACCATCTGATGTGGTTCTCAATGTATATAAAGGAAATACTACAGAAAATCATACTTTAAAACTGGGGACTATTAAGAGACCTAAATGGAAGTAAAATTTTGAAACTTCACTTGAAGTAATAAAAGACAGATTCCAGTAGGCTATGATAAGTTACATATGTATAGTGTAAGGCCAAAAGCAACCACTAAGAAAACTATACAAACAGTATACACAAATGATTATAAATAAATTAGATTAAAATGGACTTACCAAAAAATGTTTAAGTAACCCACAAGAAGGCAAAATAAGAGAAACACAGGATTGAGAAACTAAGGTAAAAGACAAAACAAAAAATAAAATGGTAGACCTAATCTTTAACATAGCAATAATTACATTAACTGTAAATGATCTAAATAACCAAGTCAAAGACAGAGATTGGAAGAGTAGATGAAAAAATCACAAGCATGATCCAACTCTATACTGTCTATAAGAAGCTTACTTTAAACATCATGATATAGGTAGTTCAAAGTAAAAGGATGAAAAAGGTATATCATGTGAACATTCATCAGAAAAAGCAGGAATGGCTATATTAATATCAGATAAAGTAGATTTCAGAGCAAAGGAAATTATTAGGGGCAAAGAGGGTCATTACATAAAGATAACAGGAATAATCCACCTAGATGACCTAGTGATACTAAATGTGTGTGCACCAAACAACAGAACTTCAAAACACATGAAGCAAACACTGAAAAAGGTAAAAGGAGAGAATTTCAAATCCACAATTATTATTTGAGACTTCAACACAGCAATTTATAGAACTCCCAGAGAGAAAAATCAGCAAGGGTATGGAAGAACTGAAAACATCATCAATCAACAGGATATAACTGACATTTAAAGAACACACTCAATAAAAGCAGAATACATATTCAAGTGTCCATGGAACATTCACTCATATACCATACACTGGGTGCTAAAAAAAAACATTAGCAGATTTAAAAGAATTAAAATCATAGAGAGTATATTCTCTAGCCATAATGGAACCAGACTAGAAATCAATAACAGAAAGACAACAGGAAAATCTTCAATCACATGAAAACTAAACATCACAATTCCAAATAACTCATGGGTAAAAAGTCAAGGAAAAATTTTTAAATGCATAGAATAAAAGAAAATGGAGATATAACAGATCAACATTTGTGGAATGAAGTGAAAGCAATGCTGAAAGGGAAGTCTATAGCACTAAATTGGGAAAGAAAATATTTCAAAGAAATAGTCTAATTTTCTATATTAAAATAGTAAAAACGGAAGAGGAAAAAACACTAAACAAGCAGAAAGAAGGAAATAATAAAGATGAAACAAAAATCCATGAAACTGAAAACAGGAAAATGGGGGGCGGGGAGGAAATCAATGAAACAAAAGGCTGGTTCTTCAAAATAAACAATCTCATCAAGAAAGATGTAGCAAGACTGATCAAGATAAAAAGAGAGATGGCACAAATCACAGATATCAGAAATGCAACCAAGGATACCATGACATATCCTGCAGGTTAATAAGGGACAAGTTATTATGAACAAGTCTACACTATAAATTCAAAAATGTGGATGAAATGGACCAATGCGTCTACACCCAGAACTACCAAAACTCAGCCAAGATGAAAGAGACAATCTCAATTTTCCTGTAACTATGAGAAACACTGATTTTTCATTTAAAAACTCCCAAAAGAAATATTCAGGCTTAGATGTTTCACTTTTACCCAAGACTTAAAGAATTAACACCAATTTTACATGACTTGATAAGAAACAGAAGTAGAGGGAACAGTTCCTAATTAATTTTATGAAGCCAGTATTACCTTGATACCAAAACCAGACTGGGATAGTATAGAAAGAAGAAAACTACAGGCCAGTATTTTTTATGAAATTGGCTGTAAAAATCTTCAGCCAAATATTAGCAAATTAACTCCAGAAATATATAAAAAGAATAATATACCATGACCAAGTGGTATTCATTCCAGTTATGCAAAGTTGGTTAAATATTTGAAAATCAAACAATGTAATCTACCATATCCAATAGATTAAGGGGGAAAAGTCATGTGATCCTAATCATTAATGCAGAGAAAGCATTTGACAAAATCCAATCCCATTCATGATTTAAAAAAAAAGAAGAAAAGAAACTCCAAGCAAACTAGGAATAGAAAAGGAACATACAGAAACTCATAAAGATGATCTACAAACAACCTATACCGACATTATATTTAACTGTGAAAGACTGAACGCTTTCTCTGTAAGATCAGAAACAAGGCACCGATATCTGCTCTCACCACTTTTATTAAATATATTACTGGAGGTTCTAGTAAGAAAATAAAGCAAAAATAAATAAATAGATAAATTTAAAAGTTAAATTTTTAAAAAGTTTATTTAAAAGATGAAAGAACTATTCCTACTATGTTGAATAGGAAGGAATATATCCTCCTGAATGTTGAATAGTAATATATCCTATTATATTGAATAAGGAAAACTAAAACTGTCTGTATCTGAAGATGAGATGATAATCTAAATGGAGAAAATACCAAGGAATCCACATAAAGCTTGAGAAATAATATTAGTTTGTAAATGTTTTAGAGTACAAGATCCACACAATTTTATCAAATTATATATTAATAACAAATGTGTAGAAGCTTAAATAAAAATATGTGATGCCATTTACAACTGACCTAAATAAATACTTAAATAGAAGCCCAATAAGACATTTATAGGACCTCTATACTGAAAATTACAAAATGCTGATGAAGAAAATTTTAAAAGTCCCAAACAAAGAGGGAGACATACCTTGTTCATGGATTAGAAAACACAACATAATAAAGCTGTCAATTCTCCCCAAGTTAAGAGGCTTAACACAATTACTCTTAAAATGCCCTCAAGGTTTTTGTGGATATAGACAAGCTTATTCTAAGATTTATATGGTAGGAAGAGGCTGAAGAACAGCTAAAACAATTTGTAAAGGAAGATTAAAATGGGAGGAATTAATCTACCCAATTTCAAGATTTCGCAGTAGTGATGGAGGGTAGATACATAGATCAATGGAATGGAACAGAGAACCCAGCAATAGACTGACACAAATACATTTAACTTGGTTTTGACAGCAGTGCAAAAGCTATCAAGGAAGAATAGACTTTTCAAAAAATGGTACTGAAACAGTTGGACATCCCTCGACAAAAACAAACAAACAAACAATGAACCTTAACCTAAACCTTACACATCTTACACAAAAATTAAATCAAAGTGGATCATAATCTTAAATGTAAAAGCAGGACATTTTTAGAAAAAAAAAATAGGAGAAAATCTTTGGCATCTACAACTAGGTGAATAATTCTTAGACTTGACACCGAAAGTATGATCAATAAAAGCAAAAACTGATCAATTGGATCTCATCAAAATGAGTTAAAGATGCTTCATAGAAGATCCTTTTAAGTGGATGAAAACTCAAATTACACAGTGGGAAAACATATTTGAAAATCCCATAGGAGACAAATGACTTGTATCTATAATATACAAAGAACTCTCCAAACAACTTAAAAAAATCCAACTAGAGAATAGGCAGAAGACAGGAACAGACATTTCATGGAAGAGAATATACACATGGCAAAGAAGCACATGAAAAGATGTTCAACATCGTTAGCCATCAGGGAAATGCAAATTAAGACCATAATGAGATATCAGAGAATAACTAAAATTAAAGTATAGTGACAACATCAAATGCTAGCGAGTACGTAGAAAAATTATATCACATCACTGGTGGGAAAATAAAATGGTTTAGCCACTCTGAGAAACAGCTTGACAGTCTCTTTTAATCCTAAAAGTAGATTCACCCTACAATGCAGTAATTGTACTCTTGAGCATTTATCCAAAAGAAACAAAAACTTAATGAAGTTCCCACAGAAACTTACACATAAATGTTCATAGCAGTTTTATTTCTAATAGCCACAAACTGGCAACTCCCCAAATGTCTTTCAATGGGTGAATGTTGAAACAGATTGTGATAAAATCTTATGATAGAATACTACCGAGCAACAACAAGGAACAAATTATTAATATATGCAAAAATTGAAATGAACTTCAAGGGAATGATGCCGAGGGAATAGTTTTTAAAAGCCAATCTCCGAAGATTAAGTAATTCATGATTATGTTTACATATTATTCTTAAAATAACAAAACTGTGGAGATGGAGAACAGATTAGAAGTTGCCAAGGGTTAGAGATGGGGGTAGAAGGTACAGCGGGGGAACTCTGTGAGGTTTTTGTGGTCCCAGTACAAATAATACAGCAATCTTGGTTTTAATCCCTAAAGATTTTTAAAAGCAATTCCTAGTAAGAGGTGTCCAGATACTTAGCAATGGCAGCAGATTAGAGGTATAGCTCCCCAACATGACAACTTCGAAAGAGATCTATACTATCAATACTAATTTAATGCATATGTTAATTTTTAAAAGGCCAGTCACAATACTTAAATGGTACATATCTTAACGATATTACTCTGGGTATCCAGCTATACCAGATGGACTAGCAGGATTTTCTGTCCATTCAATCTTATTTAAGACAGTAAATCTTATAATAAGACAGTTAAAAAAAGAAAAAGAAAAACAACAAACCTCAACTACAGTTGGATATTCTCACAGCAAGATGAGGTGAAAATACGTAGCAGCGGTTCAAAAGCTTAAGCAGTGGCACCTAAATTTGGCTGCACATTAGAATCCTCTGAAGCACTTTTTAAAAACCCTCACACCGACGGTTGGTCATGCTAGACCAATACAATCCTTTTAACTCTCCTCAGACGATGCCAATGTCTAGCCAGAACGGAGAACCAGCGGACTAAGCAGAAGGGGATGTTTCTACAAAGATCTCTTAACAATAAGTCCTCTCACCCAATCAAGATTTACCTCCCCGCAAAGGGGTAAAGAAGGCTAGATGTTGTCCATACTTGCTTAGCTTTAATTAGCACTTGTGACTTGCCCAAAACCTAGATCATGTTTCCCCTAAATTTCACGTTATTCCCTAAGTTTATCAAACCCAAGGCTAAGGGGTTTGCCAGGATGAGATTTTAAGTGCTCACACAGGGGAAGTCCCTGGCAAACCAGGACAGCGGTCACTCTACACTGCAATGTAAAGCATCCTAAATAACCCTGCCACTGCTCCCAGATACTAGTCTGTGCCAACCAGTGGAGAAAAGGCATTCTCCATTACTACCATGGCAAATGCTACTGTACTTACCTTGGCTAGTCCCTATCTTTTCCAGGCGCCACTCCCCTTCACCTGCTGGTGGACGCTTCGGCCAGCTGACAATGCAGATATTTTCAAACTTTAAGGTGAATAAAAATCATCTGGAGGGCCTGTTGTAACAGAGATCACTGAGCCCCACCAGAGTTGCTGATTCCATAGGGCTGGGACCGGGCCCTAAAACTTGAATATCTAACACATTATCAGGGGATGCTGGGAAAGCTGGTCAGGTAATGGTAAAGCTGGCCAGGAAAAAGAAACCCGACGTGTCAGATCATAAAGTATGGAAGGGCAAGCCCGCCGGCAGTCCAGGCCGGGGGGAGGGGGGGCGGACCTGGGTCCCCAGCCCTACAGGGCCAACGGCAGACCGGCTCGGGCGCCCCTCGGAAGCGCGGGGTCCCCGCTGCCGAGTCTGTGGCCCCGGCCGGCCCCGGCTCCCCTCTGCCCACCCTGCGCGCGGGGGCTGGAAACGGCCGCGGAGAACCAGGCAGGGCGGGAAGGGGGGCTCCAAAGAGGGTCTGGCGACTCGAGTCGCTCCGTTACTCGGTGGGCTCAGCGCGCGCCGTGGGGGAAGAGAGGTGGAGGTCGGGGAAGAGGGGACGGGCGGCACTCACGTAGACCAGCAGCAGCCATGGGTAGACGGCGGGCTCGGCCACCACGGGCGACTCCAGCCTCAGCTTCTCCCCCACGTTTTCGCGCGCGGCCCCCGCACCAGGCTAGTCTGGCGGTTGGGGGAGGGGCGGGGCGCCGCCGGCGGGGGCGGGACAGGCGGGCGGGCGGGCGGGAGGCTGAGGGGAGGGAGCCTGGCCTGGGCCTCAGCCGGCGCCGCCGCCGCCGCCGCCGCCGCCGGCCTGCTCCCGTCCGGCCCCCGGCTCCCTCTTTGTGGTCACAGGCCCGGGGCCTCCAGCGCTGCTGCCAACTGGGGCCGGCGTGAGGCAAGCACAATGAGCCGGGGCCCGGCTGAACCACTCACTCGCAGCGAGCGCCTCCCGCCCCGTGGACCCGCCCCCACGCACGCACGTACGCACGTACGCACGTACGCACGCACGTACGCACGCAAAGCACGCACGCACGTCTTCAGCTGCCCCGCCCCCCCGCCGGCCACACCCACCGGCCCGAAGTGGAGACCCGGGGAGACCCCTCGGGGCCTGGGGTGGCGGGTTCGACTCCCCCCCTTGACGTACCGTGACACCTCCCCCCCCAATATGTTTCTAGGTATTATATGTATATATGAATATACTATTATATACACACTTGCGTATGAATTTATATGTGTATGTACATGCGCATATTTACATATAGGTGTGTGTGTGTACACATTGTATATATGTATGTGTATATATCTTATATATATGATATATGTATGTATATATACGATGAATTTCTATATACAGTACATATATATTTTTATGCTATATGCTTTTATGTGTAGGTGTATATGTGTGTCTATATGTATGTACGTGTATGTATTGCATATATTATATGTGTATGTATGTATACTGTCTATATGCACACCTAAATATCTTTGTATGTGTGTATATACGTATGCTATATATGTACCTAGGTGTGTATATTGCATATGTTATACGTATGTGTACATACTGTATACATACCAACTATGCATTTTATATGTGTGTATGTATAGTGTATATGTATGTGTGTATTGTCTATATTGTGTGTATATGTGTGTATACATACTGTATATATACGAACTGCATTTTATATGTGTGTATATATGTATGTGTGTATTGTATATACTATGTGTGTATATGTGTGTACGCATACTGCATATGTACACAGCTGTATATTTTTGTATGCTTGTACATATGTACGTGTGTGTGTATATACACACACACCCCATATGGATTCTGTTTGTCTGGAGAACCCTCACTGATACGGACACTTATGACAATTGAGTACCTGCTCTTTGCCAGCCAGGGAGCCAAAGGCTTGTCTTTCGGTGTCTCCCTTAAGTATCACGAGTCCCAGGAGGGAAGGTGATGCTGCTCCTACCAGTTGAAGTGCCTCAGGGTCAGTTAGGTGGACAGGGCGGGGGGCTGGAGCCTGGTGGAGCCCAGGTGGAGTTCTAGCAGCAGTACAGCCTAGCAGTCCCACTTCCCCGGGTGCTTCTCACAAAGACGCCGAGGGAGAGTCGGGACCTGAAGGAGGGAATGAGGAAGCTTCCGTGGGTCCGCAAGCCCAGACCAAGGCTGACTCGTCAAGAGTGTTAGAGGTCAGGACTGTGGTTACCCTGGGGGTGGGCTTACACAGAGCCATTCATATCCTGAAAAAGTATCCATTCTGCTCTTGTTTGTATGGTTACCCCCCTCCCCCAAATCTTTTAAAAACAGATTCTCTTGGTTGCTGGGAACACACACGGGGAAGTTGTGTGTGAGGGGGTATGATCCAGGGGACAGGGAGGATAAGCCCCCCACTCGTAGGGCAAGGAGTGGCTCAGCTTTGTGAGCTGAGGATGGCCCACGAGGTTCCAGAGAGAAGGGTCCCTGCTCCGTTCCTGCTCTGTGCACCCCATTCCCAGCCTGAGAAGCCCAGAGCCACCCACCCCCCCGCAACACACACACACCAGGGAGGAGAGCCAGTCACCCTGGCTCCCAGCCTCCGGCTCCAAGGCTCCCGGCACTAGGAGCTATTTTCAGCTTTCATGCCCTAGGACACGGCCAGAGCTATTGTCTCCGGAAACTCTCTGTCTGTCTCTCCCCCGGCCTCCCTCCCTTCCTCCCTCCCTCCTCCGCTTCTTCCCCTCCAGCTCCATCTGTCCTCCCCTCCACCCTGCATTTCTACCCAGGATGGCTCACAGACAGCTGCTCCCCGTGCCCACCTGCCACCATTCCATGGATGTCAAAGCAAGCCCTGGGGACTTCCCTGGAGGTCCAGTGATTAAGACTCCGAGCTTCCACTGCAGGGGACGCGGGTTCGATCCCTGGTCAGGGACATAAGATCCCACATGCCACACAGCACGGCCAAAATAAAATGAATAAATAAAGTTATAGTGATGAAACAGCCCTAGTGGTGCAAGGATGGGACGTATAGCTCTATGGTATAGAAAAAAGGTCCAGAAACAGATATATGAGAACTTGATATGATAGAAAGTGGGGAAATTAAGGAGTTTTCAATAAATGGCATTAGGACAATTGCATATCCATGTGGGGAAAAGTAAATTAGAAAAAAAAAAAAGCAAGCCCTGGTCAGGTGTGACCTTGGGCCCAGGGCCATTGGCACAGGTTGTCATGTGGGATGTTCTTCCTTAGACTCCTCCCTCCCTCCTGTGTCACTGTCACTTCCTCCAGAACCTTCCTGGACTCCCCTCCACAAGCCCGGGGTGTGCCCTCACCCGCCCTGGATCACCAGAATTCCAATCCCGGCCCACCCTTCCCCGCCAGGTAGAGAACTGTGCATGGTCAATAAGACCGTAGAGGTCATTGGCCATTGCTATTGCAGCTGGAATTGTTACTGTGTTTAGATAGGGTGACCAACACCCGCCCCCAGTTTGCCCAGGACCGCTCAGGTTTGAGCGCTGGAACTCTGGGGAAACTCTCAGTCCCGGGGAACCCCAGAAGGCTGGTCAGCCTATTTAGGACAGATCTTTCACTTGATCTCCCAACCCCCGAGAGCCAGAAAGGGAATCTCCCCCCTCCTTCCATTGTAACCTTCATTCATTCACCCACTCATCCCTTTATTCAACTCCTTTATTCAGCAAGTATTTATGAAGCATCTACTACACAGCAGACACTCTTCTAGGTGCTGGGGACATAACAGCATCCCTGTCCTCAAAGAGCTCACGTTCTAGCGAGGGCAGCAAACAGTAAACTGAGAAGGTGTGATTTATTACATGGGGATGATGTCTCGGAGACCACTGCAGGGCAGGGGAGGTGGGAGAGGAAAGGGGCAGTTCTAAATGCAGGCGCTGACGGGATTGGGGCAGACCTTGCCCTGGGCCAGGCTGGTTGCTTCAACACAGCTGTCCTCGCCCAGAGCCATCCTGCCCCCGCCTCACCCAGTTCTTCCGTGATGTGTGGGGAAAATCTGTGGTTGTCACAACTGGGAGGGAGGGCCCCTGGAATCAAATGGGTGAGGCCAGGGATGCTGCTAAACCCCACACAGTGCCCAGGAGGGGCCCTCAGCAGAGGATGACCCGCCCCGAATAACCCCAGTGCCACGGGGGAGACCCTGCACTAATATTATTCAGACCCGCTGGTGCCCCGATTCCTGCACAGGCAGGGACTCTAACCGGCTCACCTCTGTATCCCGAGGTGACCTAGAGTGGGGCAGCCACGAGGGCTGAGATGAGTATCGGGGGTGAAATGACAAACCTCTGCACCCACTCTCCCCTCCGCACCCCAGGGGCGATGGTCTCTATCTCCTCCCCGTGCAGGTAGCTTTTCCCTGAGCCATTTCTTCTTGTCAAGGTCCCTGTCGCAGGTTGGGTTCCCCGAAGATGACGTTGAGAGCAAGGATTGGAGTGCAGGTGGTTGATGTGAGGCGTGCAGGAACAGATACAGCTGCCATAGGGTCCCACAATTCCACTCCCGGGCATAGATCCAGAGAAAACTCTAATTCAAAACTATACATACACCCCTGGCATTTCCCTGGTGGTCCAGTGGTTAAGAATCCATGCTTCCAGTGCAGGGGGCGTGGGTTCCATCTCTGGTCAGGGAACTAAGATCTCACATGCCGTGTGACAATAAAAGAAGAAAGAAAAAAGAAAGAAAGAAAGAGAGAAAGAGAGAGAAAGAAAGAAAGAAAGAAAGAGAAAGAGAGAGAGAGAAAGAAAGAAAGGAAGAAAGGAAGAAGGAAAGAAGAAAGAAAGAAAGATACATGCACCCCAACGTTCATTGCAGCACTATTTACAGTAGCCAAGACATGGAAGCTACCTAAATGTCCACTGATGGATGAATGGATAAAGAAGATGTGGTACATATATACAATGGAATATTATTCAGCCATAAAAAGAATGAAATAATGCTATTTGCAGCAACGTGGATGGACCTAGAGATTATCATACTAAGTGAAGTAAGTCAGAAGAGAAAGACAAATATCATATGATCTCACTTATATGTGAAATCTAAAATACGACACAAATGAACTCGTCTACAAAACAAAAACAGACTCACAGACATAGAGAACAGACTTGTGGTTGCCAAGGGGGAGAAACAGTGAGGGAGGGTTGGATTGGGAGTTTGGGGTTAGCAGATGCAAACTATTAAATATAGGATGGATAAACTACAACGTCCTACTGTCTAGCACAGGGAACTATATTCAGTATCCTGTGATAAGCCATAACGGAAAAGAAAAAAGTTTTATTTATAGGTTCCATCCCTAACTGAGCTGGCCCATCCCCTCCCATGTTTCTAAGTGCAGCCCGAGGCTGCAGACTTCCCACCGTGGTCTTCAGCTCCAGAGCAAGCCACCTGCGAACCACCCACATCTTCCCAGGGGCTGGCAACTCTCCTTTGCTACTGATTCCAAGACACATCCAAATAGCAAAAATGTGACCATGAAAAGAAACTCAGGCATGTTCAAATCAGGGAAATAACATTCTTAGCTCTGTTCAGTACTTGCTTAATTTTATAAGAGCTTAGAGTTACAAAAAAGTTGCAAAGATCTGTACAGAGTGTACAGAGTGCCGTGGACCCTGACCCAGTACCCCTATTTCCAACTCATTAGTACCTTAGTGTGACATGTTTATCCAACTAAGGAACCAAGATGGATACATTGTTATTAACTAAAGTCCACACTTTATTAAAATTCCCTAGTGTTCCCCTAACATCCTTTTTCTGTCCCAGTCTCCTCTGGGCTGTGACATTTCTCAGACGTCGCTGGGTTTTGATACCTTGAAAGTTTTGAGGAGGACTGGTCAGGTGTTTTGTCCCTCAATTTGTTAGTCTGTTTGTTTTCTGATGTTTTCTTATGGTTGGTCTGGAGTTATGGGGTTTGGGGCGGAAGACCCAGACAGAGATAAAAATGCCATTCTCCTCAGGTCACATCAAGGATACACACCATCAACGGGACTTATGACAAACGATTTTACCCTTGATCACCTGGCCAGTATCGTCTTTTTTTTCTTGCTGCGTTGGGTCTTCGTTGCGTGTGGGCTTCTGTAGTTGTGGCACGGGGGCTCAGTAGTTCTGGCTCCCAGGATCTAGAGTGCAGGCTCAGTAGTTGTGGCCCACGGGCTTAGTTGATCTGCGGCACCTGGGATCTTCCCGGACCAGGGCTTGAACCTGTGTCCCCTGCATTGGCAGGCGGATTCTTTTCTTTTCTTTTTTTCTTTTGCAACCAAAACGTTAATCCCAAGGATTCTCACAAAACATATTACAAATGACATCATGAAAAAAAAAATTGCACAGTAACTCAAAGTTCAGCTCTACAATATACTCTTAATCTGGCAGGACATTGGTATCTTGATAATCTCAAATTTCCAAAAAATATTACAAAGAGCTATGTATTCATGTACAGCAATCACAGAGGGGACGTATGACCTAACTCAAAGGTAAACTAACTTCCTTGAAACTTCTTAGATTTTAAACTCCCTGGACAATCTCTTGTCCGGTGTGAAGACTAGTGGAATTTTTAAACCTCTAATCTAGGGTAAGGGTGCGGCTTTCATTTTTACCTGCTGGCTTGGGTTCACAGCACCTTTTAAAGACTGCTTGCTTAACTACAGCTGCATACCATATCCCAGCTACAGAAAGTCTTTTCAATGTTTGCCAGTGTTGTTTCCATAATAGTAAACATCACACTTTAGGTGGGCAGGAGTTAGAGTTTTATTATCAGTCTAGGCAAGACCAAAAATTCAAAGCAAGTTCAATTTTGCTTAAGGGAACATTGTAAGGTAACAATTCTTCATATTACATGCCTCCCAGGACCCATTTCAAACCATAGAGAATGACACCTTTATGTGTCACTGTCCCAAGAGACAAACAAATGTGAACAACTAAAACATTTAAAAAGTGCACCAAGCTTCGGAAGTCTCAAACAAAACTTGAATTTTCTGTACATACTCCTGCCAAATGAAGTTATTGCCTGTACACCACTCCTCTTGCAAAGTGGTCTTCTATTTCCTTTCATCTGACCTAGATCGGCTAGGAGACCTAGAGAAAGATCAGGACGGCTTGTGATTTCTCTCTTGGGACAGGGATCTCTCTCTTCTCCTATATCTAGAAAGGGACCTGCTCTGGCTGACGGAGAAGGCTCTCCATCTTGGAGATGTGCGGGAGGTGGAGGACTCCTCCTCCCATAATCATCTCGAGGGCGACGACCCCAAGAAGGAGGCGGTCACGATTTCGACTTCTCTTTTCCCCATTCGACAGGTCCACTCTTACTCGGCAGCCACATAGTGTTCTCCCATCTAGTTCTCGGACAGCATCGGCTGCATCTTGGGGATCTTCACATTCAACGAGAGCGAAGCCGGGAGGGTTTTTAGCACCCCACACACTTCAGAGTGGTCCATAATAGCCTAAAGCTCGTTCCAATTCAGCCTTGTTACCACTGTTTCCAAGATTCCCTACATAAACTTTACAGTCCAACGGACAGGAATCACGTTGCAAGACCCTCGTGGCTCCTGGGTTTCACGGGCCACAGGGTGGTCCCGGGCCTCTAGAATCTGGTAGCTGAATCTGCTCGCACAAGCTGTCCTGTGGGGATGCGTTTTCCCCTATGTGTCCAGCCCGGGGCCCTGCTCTCTTGGCCTGGCCTCCCGGGTGAGAGGGTGAACCCCAGCTCCCTGGAGCAGACACTCAGAGCCCTGGTGACCGGACTCACGGCTGACGGGGCTGGAGCGGCGGCTGGACACGTGTGGCCAGCCTGGTGGTGTTTGGCCCCGTCTGCAGTTCCAGTTCCAGCTGAGAAAGAGCCTCCCTGTGTTACTTTCTCCTGGTTGTGTAAGGATCCCCGGTGTCATTTGACAGAAATGTAGACGGTGTGTTCTTTCTCTCTTTTCTCCCTGCTTCCTCTCCTCCCTCTCTGCCTCCCTCTCTCCCTGTACCTCTTTCCCTGTTCCGCTCTCCCTCTACCTCTTTCCCACTCCCTCTCTCGCTCTCCCTCTGTCTCTTCCTCTCTCCCTCCCTCTCTCCCTCTCCCTCCCTCTCCCTCTCTCTTTCCTCTCCCTATCTCCCTCTCTCCTCTCTCCCTCTTCCCTCTTCCTCTCCCTCTTCCCTCTGCCTCTTTCCTCTGCCTCTTTCCTCTCCCTCTTCCCTCTCCTCTTTCCCTCTCCTTCTCTCCCTCCCCCTCTCTCCCTCTCCCTCTCTCCCCCCTCTCTCTCCCTCTTCCTCTCTCCCTCTCCCCTGTCTCTGCCTCTCCCTCCGTCTCTCCCTCTGGGAGGGAGTGAGGGAGATGGAGAGATGGAGGGAGCGGGAGAGTTGGAGGGAGAGGGAGAGGGAGAGGGAGAAGAGGGAGGAGAGGGAGGGAGAAGACGTCTCTCCCTCCCTCCCTCCCTCTGCCTCCCTCCCTCTCCTCCCTTTCCCTCTCCCTCCGTCTCTCCGTCTCCCTCACTCCCTCTCAGAGAGGGAGAGACGGAGGGAGAGGCAAAGACAAGGGAGAGGGGGAGACGGGGAGAGGGGGAGAGGGAGAGAGGGAGGGGGAGAGAGAGGGGGGAGAGAGGGAGAGCTCTCTTCCTCCCTCCTTCTCCCTCTCTCCTCCTTCTCTCCCTCTCTCCCTCACCCTCTCTCCCTCTCCCTCCCTCCATCACTTTCCCTCCTTCTCCCTCTCTCCCTCCCAGAGAGGGAGAGACAGAGGGAGAGGGAGAGGGGGGAGACAGGGACACGGAGAGGGAGGGAGGGAGGGAGGGAGACAGAGAGGGAAGCAGGCACCCTCTCGCCTTCTCCCTCTCCCTACCTCCTTCTCCGACTCCCCCTCTCCTCTCCCTCTGTCTCTCCCTCTCCCTCCCTCCCTCCCTCTAGGAGAGGGAGAGGGAGAGGAAGGGAGGGAGAGAGAGAGAGGGAGGGGAAGGGAGACGGAGAGGGAGAGACGTCTCGCCCTCCTTCCTTCTCCCTCCCTCGCCCTTTCCCTTCCTCTCTCCCTCTCCCTCCCTCTGTCTCACCCTCTCCCTCCCTCTGTCTCTCCCTCTCCCTCCCTCTGTCTCTCCCTCTCCCTCACTCCCTCCCAGAGAGGGAGAGATGGAGGGAGAGGGAGAGACGAGGGAGAGGGGGAGAGGGAGAGAGGGAGGGGGGAGAGAGGGAGAGGGAAGAGGGAGAGTGGGAGAGAGGGAGAGAAGGAGGAGAGAGGGAAAGGGAGGAAGAGACCTCTCTCTTTCTCCCTCTCTCCGTCTCTCCCTCTCTCCCCCTCTCTCTCCCTCTCCCTCTCTCCCTCTTCCCTCTCTGCCTCTTCCCTCTGCTTCTTTCCTCTGCCTCTTTCCTCTCCCTCTTCCCTCTCCTCTTTCCCTCTCCTTCTCTCCCTCCCCTCTCCCTCTGGGAGGGAGTGAGGGAGATGGAGAGATGGAGGGAGCGGGAGAGTTAGACGGAGAGGGAGAAGGAGAGGGAGAAGAGGGAGGAAAGGGAGGGAGGAAACGTCTCTCCCTCCCTCCCTCCCTCTCCTCCCTTTCCCTCTCCCTCCGTCTCTCCGTCTCCCTCACTCCCTCTCAGAGAGGGAGAGACGGAGGGAGAGGCAAAGACAAGGGAGAGGGGGAGAGGGGGAGAGGGAGAGAGGGAGGGGGAGAGAGAGGGGGGAGAGAGGGAGAGCTCTCTTCCTCCCTCCCTCTCCCTCTCCCCTCCTTCTCTCCCTCTCCCTCCCTCCATCACTTTCCCTCCTTCTCCCTCTCCCTCTCTCCCTCCCAGAGAGGGAGAGACAGAGGGAGAGGGAGAGGGGGGAGACAGGGACACGGAGAGGGAGGGAGGGAGGGAGGGAGACAGAGAGGGAAGCAGGCACCCTCTCGCCTTCTCCCTCTCCCTACCTCCTTCTCCGACTCCCCCTCTCCTCTCCCTCTGTCTCTCCCTCTCCCTCCCTCCCTCTAGGAGAGGGAGAGGGAGAGGAAGGGAGGGAGAGGGAGAGAGGGAGGGGGAGGGAGACGGAGAGGGAGAGACGGAGAGACGTCTCACGTCTCGTCCTCCTTCCCTCTCCCTCCCTCGCCCTTTCCCTTCCTCTCTCCCTCTCCCTCCCTCTGTCTCACCCTCTCCCTCCCTCTGTCTCTCCCTCTCCCTCACTCCCTCCCAGAGAGGGAGAGAAGGAGGAGAGAGGGAAAGGGAGGAAGAGACCTCTCTCTCTCTCCCTCTCTCCCCCTCTCTCTCCCTCTCCCTCTCTCCCTCTCCCTTGTCTCTGCCTCTTCGTCTCTCTGTCTCTGGGAGGGAGTGAGGGAGATGGAGAGACGGAGGGAGAGGGAGGAGAGGGAGCGAGGAAGAGGGAGAGAGGGAGGGAGAGAGGGAGAGAGGGATAGAGGGAGGGAGGGAGAGATGTCTTTGTCTTTCCCTCCCTCCATCACTCTCTCCCTCTTCCCCCTCCCTCTCCTGCTCCCTGTCCCTCTCCCTCCCTCTATCCCTCTCTCCCTGTCCCCCCTCCCTCTCCTGCTCCCTGTCCCTCTCCCTCCACCTCCTTCCCTCTCTGGAGAGGGAAGGAGGTGGAGGGAGAGGGTGAGGGAGAGGGAGCACGAGAGGGAGAGAGGGAGAGGGAAAGAGGTATAGGAAGAGCGGAACAGGGAAACAGGGACAGGGAAAGGGGGACAGGGAGAGAGGGAGAGGGAAAGAGGGAGAGGGAGAGGGAGAGCAGAGCAGGGAAACAGGGACAGGGAAAGAGGGAGGCAGAGAGGGAGATGGAAACGGGGAAAGGGAGGGGGGACGGATAGAGGGAGAGGGAGAGAGGGACAGGGAAAGAGAGACAGGGATGGAGGGAGGGAGAGAGGGACAGGACAGGGCAAGAGGGACAGGGAGAGAGGGAGGGAGAGAGGGAGGGAGAGAGGCAGAGGGAGAGATGGAGGGAGAGTGAGAGGCAGGGAGGTAGAGGGAGGGAGGGAGGGAGGGAGACAGAGAGGGAGACAGGGAGAAGGGCTGATGGGGGCTCCCTCCCCCTCCCATCCTCTGCCCACTGCTTTCTCTTTTTTCTGCTTCAACAAACACCAGGCGCCTTTCAGATCAGCCCTGAAGTCAACGTTGATGCTTGGGACGGCCTGACCTCCCCGCTGCCTTCCAGCCCAGGACCACAGCTGGGAGATGAAGTCTGCGGGGCCCTGGGGGGGGGCAGCGGCGGCGGAGGTGGTGGAGGCAGGCACCTCCTCTGACGCCCAATCTCTCCTCGTTTACGAGGCAGCCGCCAGCTCCCCTCCCTGACTCCCCAAGATTTGGGGCCATTTTAATATGTGTCGATAATGCCATGAGCTACTATTTAACTTTTCCACGAGGACCCATCTCCCGAAATGCAGTGGTTTTCAGGCTTGGCTGCACTAGAGAACCCCCAGGGAAAGGAGAGACGTCTGTACCTCCCTCTCTCTCCCTCTCCCTCCGTATCTCCTTCTGGCTCTCTCCCTCTCCTTCTGGGGTGATGCCCGATGAGCTCAGATTCGCAGATGTTCCCCCCATCCCCTCTCTGTGCCTTGCGTGGGGCCTGGGCCTTCTCACTGTGGCCCGGGAACAGCCTCGACATTCAGACATCGGTTCCTGCAAGGACACTTGCGTTTGGTCCATACCGCATGTGGCTGCAGTCTGTGCTTCTCCCGTTTAGCATCTTCAGTAGATGGGGGCTGTGCATGAGCCCTTCATCTTCCCCGCAGACACCACTGGTGCTTGCTCGGCCTCGCGGGTGATGTCCACGGGGGACAGACCTGTGTCCCCACCTTCTTGGGCTGCAGACAGGCCACGTTGGTCCTGTGGTGACTGGGGGCTCCCAGGAGAACCCCACCGCAGACCCAGAGAGGTGGCCCCAGAGAAGGTGGCGTACGCCTGGGGCCAGGCCTCACCAGCCAACCACGGGGCACCTGCAGCAACAGGTCTCTCGCCGTCCAGGGGCTGGGTGTTCGGGCGCCGTGGGGATGAGCTGCTGTCTGCACGGCAGCCAAGTTTGTATTGTTGAGCCCGGGGAGGCCCCTGGGTGGCTCCTGGAGAGCCTGGTCACATTTCTTCCTGCCCTTGGCCTTAGAGCTCATCATGGTTCACGCCGTTTCTGGTTCCAAAAGGACCTGTGTTCATAAAGACCACATGTTAGGACAGCACCAAAGTGTCTAGAAATCCAGGCCAGGAGGAGGAGGGAGGGGGTTTGGCTGTGCCCGCCAGTGGCCTGAGAGCCCTCCCACCCACAGAGACCTGGCCCGGGGCCTGTGGGGAGGGCGTGGCCCACGGTCCCCAGCGCTGGCTGTCTCTGGGTTCCAGGAGAACTGTGCGATCCTCGGGGAGCTGGTAAGGCTGCAGGCTCAGAAGTCCCGCCTGCTGGGATTCAGCACGCGTGCCGACTCTGTGCTGGAGATGAACATGGCCAAGACCAGCCAGGTGGTGGCCACTTTCCTAGGTAACCCCGCCTCCCCGAGTCCCAGTGGGGACGGGGGTCAGGTGGACCTTGACTGGACGTGGTGCTGCCTGAGACCCCACTGTGTCAGCCCTTGGGGGTCGCCTTCCCCAACCCTTCATTCTGCCTCGAGGGGCGTGGGGTGGGGGGCGGCTGGGCGGCTGCCACAGGGACATAGCTGAGCCTCTCCCCTCCGCCCGCAGATGAGCTGGCCCAGAAGCTGAAGCCCCTCGGGGAGCAGGAGCGGCCCTGATCCTGGAGCTAAAGAAGGCTGAGTGCCAGAGGCGGGGCCTGCACTTTGACGGGCCCATCAACGTCTAGGACCTGCGCTACTACATGAACCAGGGGGAGGAGACGCGCTACCACGTGGACCAGTACCTGCTCAATGAGTCCTTCCCCATGCAGGTGGTCACGCGCGGGCGGCTGGGCATCTCCCAGGAGCTGCTGGGGCTGACCTTCGACCTGGAGGAAGGCGCCAACATGCGTCACGAAGATGAAGATGTGAGGCTCTACACGGTCCGGGACGTGGCCTCGGGCAAGGTCATCCATCAGCAAGTTCTACCTGGACCTCTACCCTCGGTGCATGCGTGGGGGAACCTGTCGGCCGTGGGCCGGGGCTCCTCTGTGGTAGCGGGGCCTCACCCGCGTCCCTCCCCAGGGAAGGGAAGTCCGGGCACATGGCCTGCTTTGGCCTGCAGCCGGGCTGCCTGCAGCAGGACGGGAGGCGCCAGATTGCCATCGCGGCCATGGTGGCCAACTTCACCAAGCCTACGCCCAACCCGCCCTCCCTGTTCCAGCATGATGAGCTGGAGACCTACTTCCATGAGTTCTGGCAAGCGATGCACCAGCTCCGCTCCCAGGAGGGTGCGGGCGAGGGGCTGAAGGCAGGGGGCGGGGAGGGCCCGGGCTCTCCCGTGGTCCTCAGGCAGGCCCTCGCCACGGGATTCTTCCGCTGATGTCACCCCGCACGAGGAGACGCTCTCGGTGTCAGTTTCCATCATCAAACCCCACGCACTGGGCGCGTAAACAACGGAAGTGGATGTCCTCGAGACTCTGGAGGCTGGAAGTCCCAGATCAAGGAGTCAGGACTGGTTCCCTGCATGTTAAATACAGGTATTCAAGAGTTGCCTTTAAAAAAGACAAAATAGAAGAAAGGAACGTTGCATGCAAGGCTGGTGAGTGATGAGTGATGAGAACCAGAGGTTAGGCTCTGGGGCCGGGAGCACCACGCCCTGTGAGGCCCTGGGGCTGCTGCCAGTCTCGGTGGAGGCTCAGCAAGTCCCAGTGACTTCCCAATGTGGGGGGGGTCCCCAGCTGAGCGTCTGGGCCCAGGACCCAGTGCTCGTTCAGTCTTCCTGCAGTCAGCCCTTCGTCCTGAGAGCGATGCTCTCACAGACTGCAACCGGAGCGCGTGGGGACACTTTACTGAGCTGTGCAGCCGTCACTACTGCCCTGTTCTAGAACATTTCCCTCACCCCAAAAAGGTCCCTCACGCCCTTAGTTATCATTCCCTCCCCTCCCCTGTCCCTGACAACCAGGAACCCACTCTGACTCTGTGGATCTACCTGTTCTGGACGTTTCCCCTCAGTGGGGTCACACCCTGTGTGTCCTTCTGTGTCTGACTTCTCTCGCTGAGCATCGTGTTCTCAGGGTGCATCCACGTGGCAGCGAGTGGCAGGGCTTCACAGCTTTGCGTGGCTGCGGGCCGGAAAAAAGACAAACGAAAAGAAGGGCACGTTGCCTGCGACTCTGGTGACAGCCGGGGATGAGAACCAGAGGGTAGGCTCTGGGGCCGGGAGCGCCGCGCCCTGTGAAGCCCTGGCGCTGCTGCCAGTCTCGGCGGGGCACGGGCAGCGCCGTCCCCCAGGAGCTGCTGGACAAGCTCATCAAGTCCCGGCTGGCCAACCCCCGTGCGGCCGGGCCGAGGGAAAGGAAAGGGGCTCCCGGACCGCCCGGCTGGAAAGCACGGCCTGGACACAGTGCCAGCGCCCCCGTCTCCTTCCTCCCGCCCTCCAGGCCTCTTCAACCTGCGCCAGATCGTCCTGGCCAAGGTGGACCAGGCCCTGCACATGCAGACGCCCTCGGACCCGGCCTAGGACAATGCCCGCCTCTGCCAGGAGATCCTCAGGGTCCCAGCCACGCCAGGTAGCCAAGCACACGCCGGGCCCACCTTAGCGGTCGGTTGGCGGCTACTGCCCAGGTCAAGAGGATCCTCTGGTGGTGTGTGAAGGGGGACCGACTGACGGGCTCTGGTCGAGGCCCGCTGACCTCTGGCCTCTTCCTGCCTGGGTTCCTGGGCTGGTCCCTCCAGCTGTGGCGCGCGGAGTCCGAGGGTGGGCTGGGCCTATCTGCACGTGCTTTCTGGAGAGCCTGGAAGAGGCAGGAGAGGGCTTCATACCCCGGACGGAACGCGTCGACGAGGTTTGCCCGTGCGTGTCGGTGCGGAGACGCAGTTCACTCCCTCGTGAGCGCTTTAACCCGCGCTCTCCCCGTGCTGGAGGGCGAGCCCTGACTCATCCCTCGGAGCCTCGGGCAGCTGTCCCTGTAAGAGGCTTAGGGGTGAACCCTCGTGAGCTTCAGCAGAAAGTCGGCAAAGATTGAATTGTGTCCCTCCACTGAGTTGCCAGCAAGGTCCCCGTTTTCTAGAAGTGTTGGGCCAATACTCCCTCTAGTGGCAGGGGACTCAGACAGGGCTGCTTTGAGGCCCCAAGCTCTGGGCTCTGGGGAAGGGGCACGGAGCGGCCAGGGGGCCGGGCAGGAGCCTCTCCGCGTGTGTCCCAGGGACCCACCTGCCTGCGACTTTCGGCCACCTGGCAGGAAGCTACGACGCCCAGTCCTATGGCTACCTGTGCAGCGAGGTGTACTCCGCGGACACGGTCCACACACTCGTTTCAAGCAGGAGGGCGTCCTGAGTGGCAAGGTGAGAGGCCGGCCTGCCGTGCAGACCAACACGGAGGTCCTTGGCCTGGGCCTAGATGCTTGTGCCGCCCGCCTGGGCCTGCCAGGCTCTGAGGGCCCTGCCCAGAACCCCCTGCTCCCCTGCCCTTTGTTGAGTCACAGCAGAGGTGGCCACACCCACACCCTCTGTGAAGGGGGTGCTCCACCCTCCTGCAGCCCCGCCCCCTCTCCTCAGGTTGCCATGGACTACAGAAGCTGCATTCTGAGGCCAGGGGGCTCCGAGGATGCCAAGGGCATGGTGAAGCTCTTCCTGGGTTGTGACCCCATGCAGGACACCTTCCTCCTGAGCAAAGGGCTGCAGGTTGAGGGCTGCAAGCCGCCGGCCTGCTGACGGCACGGGGTTTTGCCCCCCCAGGCGGGCCGGGTGCCTTAGCGCCCCGTCGGGGCGGGGGAGGGGCCGTGTGTCCTCCCAGCCCCCGAGTCCCCGGCGGCCGGCCTAGGCCAAAAGTCTCCACCTGGAAGTGTCTGGAAAGCCTGGCATCAAGGCTCCCCCTTGTTGCACTAATGCAATCCCTTCCTGGGGAGCTTTCCTGGTAACAAAACGGTTCTTTGAAAACGCAGCCATTAATAAAAAAGACTCTACTCCTGGTCTCTGCCTGCCGTCCCTTCCACCACAGGAGTGGCATGGGGGCCGTCACACTGGGGGGAGTTCTGACCTTGGTCGGGGATCAGCCCTGGGGCCGTGGTGACGCGTCTGGGTCACTGGGAGACGGCTGAGCTGTGGGGTGAGTTCAGACGGGGATGGTGCCCCGCACCCCGACCGGGCAGGCTCTCCAGTGAGGGGGTGTCAGTTTCCTGCCGGCCTCTCGCCCGTCACTGTTTGGCATCTCGGGGGCTGTGACTGGCTGGAGCTGGTTCTGGCGGTGGGCACAGCTGCGGGAAGCCCGGCTGTGGCTGTCCCTGTCCCCGTGTCCTGTCCTCCTGCTCACGGCCGGCCGGCTGGCTCCCTCTGGTCATCGGCAGCTGCTGAAGTCTGGACCACAGCAAGGGGCCGCCTTCCTGGGTCCTAGCAATTCTTCCCAAAGGCCTTAGGGATGTGTTTTGGTGGCAGTAGGAATTCAGAGAGGGTGCTGCACCACTGGAGCGGTAGGGTGGCTCTGGACCGTCCCGTGTGTCCTTCCCTGGCCTTTGAGCTCCTTGGGAGCCCTGCCTCCACAAAGGACGCCAGGCAGCGGAACGAGGGCGCGGGCGGCGCCCCGACCTTCTCCCCGTGGCCCAGGCGGGCAGGCCGTGCCACGCTCTGTCCTCCCCTCAGCCTGCCCGCCCGTTCTGTTGTTATTTTACCGAAGAGGACACAGACATTCAGAGAGGCTAGGGTCCATGCCTGAGGTCTCATATCCAGTAAGTGTCAGAGCCGGGGTTTGAACCCAGCCTGTCCCGGAGACCGCGCCCTTACCTCTACACAAACCACCTCCTGGTTCCCTTTATTAGCACAAGACTCATTTCCCTGACAAGCCCAGGCCCCATAAAGGCAACCCTGCCTCCCCCACGTGACCAGCCCTTGCCAACTACTTACCCCAGTGGCAGAGGGACGAGCCACACAGGGGACCCGCCCATCTTGGCCATGGGGACACAGACACCCACTCACACCCAGAAGGACCTCCTCTTTACCTTAGGCCACACGCCCATGCCGAAGGAGCTGCTGTCTGCCAGCTGGTGCAGGTACAGTTCTGTCCTGGAAACAGAGAAGGGACCAGAAGTAAGGGAGGACCCACCCACACCAGTGGCCTGGCAGGGCAGGTGGGCATCATGGCACGGGGCTCCACAGAGTGCCCCAGGTGGCCCCGGGGTCTGCCTCAGGCCCTGGCCCTGCCTCCCGAATATTCCTCACTTGCTGCCCTCAATGGGCCCTTCTTAAGTGAAGGCCTTCCAGAAGCTTCCTTACTCCTCAGTTACCCTGCTCTGAAAACTGGGAGTTTCCTCCCTAATCTGCCCTCTCTCCAAAGGGTAAGGTGCCCCTCTGGCCTTAGCCAAGAGGCTCAGGACAGGTTGGGCCTGCCCTTCAGACGGGGGTGGAAGGCAGGAGACAAATGATGGGGGACGCAGAGGCAAATTGAAAATTATCACCCCTCGCCTGGGGTGAGCACTCCCTGGAGCTTCACTAGATAGAACCTTACTCATTCGTTCAACAGATGAGGAAACCAAGGCTCAGAGACAGGGAGCCACATGTCCAAGAATTCCCAGGAGTCAGCGAGGGGCAGAGATGACTCCCTGGGCCACCTCCCCCAGAAGGCCCTCCCAGATGAGTCTTGTGGCTTCTCTGCTGTTCCACCTGGTGCCTCCTCGCCCTGAGCTACCTCAGGTGCACCCAAGGCTCTCACAGAGTTTAGGAGCTTCTGGAAGATTTGGGGTCTGCTGTTCCTTGCCCACCTCCCACGCTGCTGTCAGAACCTGTACCAAAATGTCACCGTCACAGCAGACACCCACCACCACCCCCCAGCGTGTATAAAGAGCCATATGTGAATTATCTCACTTAATCCTGTAAGGTCAGCAGTCAAGGTACTATTTCCACTTTACAGAGGAAGAAACGGAGGTTCAGAGCAGGTGACACCTGGCCAGGTTCACCCAGCCCAGGAGCAGTACCAGGCAGCAAGAATCAGAGGCCAGATTCCTAACCACTGGGCTCCACTGCCTCTCACCTCTGGGCAGAGGCAGGGCTGGGGCCCTGGAGAGCGGAGGCCCTTTGTCTCACTGCCCTCGGCTGTCCCTGCTCAGCCCAGTCGCTCACCTGAGAGCCAGGTCCAATCCGGATAGCATCTGGGAGAAAACCTCGAAATTGCCTTCCCCTTCCAGCTGCGGGGCCACGTGGCTCTTCTCCAACAGCATCGTCTGCCAGGGGAGAGGACAGGCGCCGGTCAGCACGAGGCCCCGCTAGGCTGCCCGCACACCCCCACCAACCCCCAGGCCCACTCTTCGAGGCAGCACCTCAGGCCCCAACTTGGCTGGACGCCTCCAAATCAAAACGTGCCAGGCCTTTGTCTCACTGATTCAGAGTCCACGCAGGCAATCAACGAATGCAACGGGCTCATTCCGATGAAGGAATCCAAGGGTACTAACAATTAACCCAGAGCCGCCCTCCAACACACTCTTATGCAACCGAAGCCCTTAATAACTTGACCCACATGGTGATGCACGGTAGACTTTCAGGGCCGGGACAGAAAGGGATTTATCGTGCACCAGCGAGTCTGGGTATTCTCCTAGCTCCACATACAAACAACCCTTCTAATAACCTAATCCTGTTTTCTGTTCAAACAGAATGTTGGTGGGGGCGGGGGGGGGGGGAAGGGGAGGAGCCAGGTGATTTCAGAGAGAGGAACAAACAGGCCATGTGCCTGTCACACACGGGCTGCCGCAGAAGGCCAGCGAGCGCCTGTTTAATTTCAGCTTACGCTTTTAAGACCCAGCTAATGAGCGGCTGAATTATGTATCTACTCATGAATATTTCATCCCTGTGATACTCCGAGGCACAGACGAGCTGGCCTGCTCCAGGAGGAGATGTCTGGGCACTGAGTGAGGTGGGGAGGAGCTGGCCTTGGCCTGGGGAGCGATGACCATTTAGACACATTCCAGGGTCCCAGCTGGAGGCGTGGGCCCTGCTGAGTGGGGCTGAGGCTACTGCAGCCCTAAAGAGCCCCCTCTCCCTCCCACCCAGAGGCCTCACCTGGAGCTGGGCGGCCGTGACTCGGCCTGTGGCGTTCAAGTCCAGTGACATCACCATGGAGCACCGGGTGGCATGGCGGCTGTGGCCGGTGAACACGGAGCCAAAGGCCCGGAGGACAGTGAAGGTGGCTCGAATCTTCTCCACTGGTGGGGCACAGACAGGGCATCACCCGTGGCCCAGGTGCTGCCACCCCCACCTCTCACAGGACCCCATTCTGGCCCCAGGCCCCAGCAGGGGCCCCTCCACTCCCCCAACTCAGCTCTAAGCCACACCTCTTCCGCTGCTGGGCTGGCCCTGTGCTGCAAGCAGGGGCGCGGGGTGAGCAAGAGTGAGCCCAGAAGGGGAGATACACACACCTAGGATTGGTACGATCTGAGTGACAAGGGCTGCCCTAGGGCCTCCTGGGCCTGGTGGAGTCTAGGAGGAGGGCAGAGCATTAACATTCTTGGACCTGCTCTCGGGGAACGCCCATCACAGCCAGCTCAAAAAGCCCAGCAGTCCCAAGCTTTTTAACATAACTATTTAACAAGCACCCACTATGTGCTAGGCACCTGGATACAGCCTAGCCTGACTCCCACTCCCCCAACACACACTTTCAGCAGATCTACATTCTGGGAGGGCCTCTCCTTGCTGTATCCCCAGCTCCTCACAGGGCTCTAACCTGGGCCAGGTGCAGAACAGGTGATCAATAAAGCATTGGAATAAGCCCAGTGGAGAAGCAGGATAGTACAATGGTTAAACAAGCTTGAATATGGCCTCTCCCCGTTGTTAGTCACCTGATTTGGAGCGAATAAATTAACCCCCCTGTGCCTCAGATACCCCATCTATAAGATGGGGGTAATAATAGTACTTACTTACCTCATGTGGTTGCCACAAAGACTAAAAGCTTTAATAATGTAAAGTGCTCAGAACATGCTCCAAATGTGGTGGTGTTAGTATTGTTTGTTATTATTAGAAAAGCAATACTGCCTGGGCCATATATTCTCAGCAGGGGGAATACTGCCCCCAAGAGGGCAGAAACTGATTCTTGAGGATGGGGGCAGTTTTCCTTTCTTATGTATAGAATAGAGCACAGATACACACACACACACACACACATGTCTGTGTGTGTCTGTATATATATACACACATACACACACACTGCATAAACAAATATATGGTGAATCTATGGCATTAACTTTTCACGGTGGGAGACGATTAGGAGAAAGAACAACTAAAAAGGCTCCTCAGAGGGGCAACAATACATTGAGGACACTGGCCCAGGGGTAACAGCTCTGGAGCCAAACTGTCTGTGTTTGAATCTCGGTGCTAGGATGTATGAGCTGTGTGGCCTTGGGCAAGCTGGTTAACCTCCCTGCGTTTTAATGGCCTCATCTATAAAATTCAAATAATAATAATGTCTACCTTATAGGGATGTTTTAAATAATAAATAAGTTAACCTGCTTGGAATAGAGCCTGGCGCGTAAGTCCTCAGCAAGCATTTACCACGATCCCCATCAATATTGTAATTATTATCACCAACTGACACTATTTTTTATTGAAGTATAGTTGATTTACAATGTTGAAACTCTTTCTTTAATGCCCAGCTCAAACATCATTTCCTCAAGGAAGCCCCCCGGCCCCTTCTCTGTGCTCCCTCCGCCTCTCCCCTCCCCAGCTCGGCCAGCAAGCGGTGCAGAGCACTGGAGTCTGGCACAGATGTGCAGCTGAGTCTCCCTTCCGGCTGTCAGTGCCTCCTTGTCTTTGTTTTTACTTATCGGGTCCTCTGCACAGTCCAGTGGGCTGTGCGCTGCACAAGGACACCACACCTAAGGGCACAGCATTTATATCAGATAGCCATAGGCCTGTATACTTATTAGGATGATGGCCCAGAACGTGGTGGTCAAGTGTTTGGTTCTAACAATGTCAATGCGTGACGACGGTTCCACATGTGGCAGTGAGTGTCTTAGGCAAGGAGTACCTGTTTCTAATTCACACAAAAGTACCCAACAGACTAGGGGTGGCCCTGCCCAGAAGCCAGCACAGGGTCTGCACACAGGTGCTCAGTGAACGCTAGCTGAGCAGATATAAGAAAGAGCCGCCCAGCACCCCCTCTGACTCTCCCTTCCCTTCCCCCACGCCACCGCCCCCACCACGTCCCAGCTGCACGTCACCTGGAGACCACTGTACCTGAGACCCTGCCATCCACACTGCCTGCCATCCCCACCAGGTGCTCCAGGACCTGCTCGCAGCAGGTGGTCTTGCCAGCACCGCTCTGGCCCAGGGCCACGATGCTCTGGTCCCTCTGCTGGCTCAGCAGAGCCCAGTACGCCCGCTGGGCCAGGGAGCCAACGTGGGCGGGTAGGCCATCCCAGCAGCTCCTGGGCACCTGCAGGAAGAGCGCCGGCATCAGCCTTCCCACCCGGCCGGGGCCCAGGGAGCACTCCACAATGCTCCAACCCGGCCTCAAGCCCAGATCCACGTCCATGCCTCCCATCCTACTCCAGCCTTGTCAGAGACGTCGTGCATTTTTCTGGGGAGAGCCCAGCCTGGAGATCTAGTCCTGCCACTGGCTCGCTGTGAGTCCTTGGGCAGCCTTGGACCCTGCTCTGAGCCTGGCCTCTTCTTCAGCCAATGAGAGGCTTGAACTAAAGCTGCATTAGCTCATGGGGCTCATCTCACTTGCTACACAAAGGACTGGATCGTACCTGTCTGAAATGAAGCAGGTGGATAAAATGGCTCAATTGATGAGTGACGTCTGCCATGGAAACAGAATGGGGCATGGGGGAATTGGCGGTACGTGTGCTATGTATTTGCTATAACAGATTTAGATACCGGAAGCCCCTTTGACTTCATTCATTCATCCATCCATACATTCATTCACACAGTAAAAAAAAAAAAATTCATTGAGTGTCTACTACATAGCAGGCACTAACCCAGGCACTGGGGGCACAACACTACTCAAGGCGAATAAAGGAAATCTCTGCCAACCGTGAGGAGATATCATTATACACCTATTAAGATGGCTAAAAAACCGGTTTTTAATTTTTTTTGACACACTACCAAGTTCTGGTTAAGATGCAGAGCAAGTGGAATTCTCCCACAATGCTACACAATACAGCCACTCTGGAGAACAGCTTGGCAGCCTCTTTTACAGTGATACGTACACTCGTCATCCAACTGAGCAACCCCACTCCTAGGTATTTACCCAAGAGAAATGGACATTTGTGTTCACCAAAAAACCCTCTGTCACTGGTTATATTGAGTAGGTATTCAAAATCATCAACAACCTAGAAACAACCCAAATGTCCCTCAACTAAAGAACTAAGATAACCAACCACCCTGGTTTTAGCACTGAAAGTCCCATGTCCCAGAAAAACCATTCCCTCCCACGGAAACCAGGACAACTGGTCCCCCTCCGAACAGATAAACAAAGCTGTGCAATAAAATACAATAGAATAAAAGAACTAACGGCTCACAGCTGCAACAATATGGGTGAATCTCAAATGCGCTGTGCATTGTGATAAGTGGAAGAAGCCGATTCCAAAGGTTACACGCAGTACAATCCCATTTATATGACTTTTCAGAAAAGGCACAACTAGGGAAAAGGGACAAAAGAACAGATTAGTGGCTGCCCAGGGCGGGACATGGGGGAGGGGATGACCACAAGGGTATGGAGAACTTTTGGGGGTGATGGGAACTGTCCTGTAATTGACGGCAGAGACAGTTTCACAACTATACGTGTTTGTCAAAAACTTACAGAAGTGAACACTAAAAAGGGTGACATTAACTGTATGTAAATTATACCTTAATAAACCTGACTTAAGACAAAAAAAGCCCTGCCTGTAGAGCTTGCTTTCCTTTGGGAGAAGACAGATGATAAAAAACCAACTAATTAAATTATACTCAACGGGAGTCATTTGAAAGCCATGAGCTTGGATGAGATCACCAAGGAAGTGGGCGTTTAAAGAGGGAGACAGAAGAGGTGTAGGGATGGGGCACCCAGACTTGGAGAGATCAGGGACCAGCAAAGGAGGCTGAGAGGGAGGGCCAGCGGGACAGAAGGAAAACCAGGAGAGCGGAATTCCTGAGCTGCGGAAGGGAGTGATGGCAGGAGGAGGGAAGGACCAGCCCCTGAAGTGCTGCTGAGGGTCAAGTCAGAGGAGGCCGGAGAATTGTCCACTGGGCTTGGCAGCATGGAGGTCACTGTGACCTTGACAAATGTCTGCTTAGCGTGGTTTTCAGGGAGAACGGAAGAGGGCGGTGGAGGTAGTGAGGGCAGTAGAAAGGCACCAAAGGGAGCAGGGAAACGGGCCTGGCTGGAGGAGGACCTTGGAAGCCCAGGATGCTAAGCGGGTGACAAGTGGGCTAGCATCCACCCTCCCAGTGGCTTGGCAGGACCAGGGGCACAAACTCCGGTGTGGCGGCCCTCCCCCTCCCCGAACCCCCAGCCTGGGGCTAAGGAGCACCCCCAGTGCACTGTTGGCCTTTCCTACCCCGAGGCCCCCAGGAACAGCAATGAGTCCCCATCCTGACACAAATCAAAAGGCTCACAGACCTACTAGAGAATGGACCTGAGGATATGGGGAGGGGGAAGGGTAAGATGTGACAAAGTGAGACAGTGGCATGGACATATATACACTATCAAACGTCAAACAGAGAGCTAGTGGGAAGCAGCCGCAGAGCACAGGGAGATCAGCTTGGTGCTTTGTGACCACCTAGAGGGGTGGGATAGGGAGGGTGGGAGGGAGGGAGATGCAAGAGGGAAGAGATATGGGAACATACGTATATGTATAACTGATTCACTTTGTTACACAGCAGAAACTAACACACCATTGTAAAGCAAGTATACTCCAATAAAGATGTTAAAATAAATAAATAAATAAAAAAGGCTCAGCAGGACCCCAAACCTGGCAAAGTAGGACAAGCCGCCACACTGGCTGGACACAGCCTAAGGGAACGCAGCGGGCAGGGGGTCCTGAGGTCCGAGCCTCGGAGCCACCTGCCGCTTTGGAAACATAAAGTTCAAGGGCCAGGCTATCCCAATCGTCAGCCTTCTCAGGCCTGCAGGGGAACAGGGAGGATTCTGCAGACCCAGGCCCCACAGTCACACACAGGTACCCCCTGCATGCTTGCACACGGGCATGCTCAAGGGCACACGCACCCAACAGCTGCAGAGGCCTCTGCACACAGGTGTGCCCATCTACACCCCACGCAGTCACAGCACACTCACCCCAAAAGAGGCCTGCACCCCCAGGCACGCACCCAGCTCCCAGCCACCCGGCAAGCCCAGACCCCCAGTGAGAGAGGCCCCCAGCCCTGCCTGGAGCCCTCCTAGCCCATCTTCAAGGAGGCCTCAGTCCCAGCCTCACCGCAGGTCTCTGCTCCCACCTGGTGGCCATTTGAGGAACCAGAGGGGACTCAGCCAAAGACAGAAGGAAGCTGTGGGTGTGGGAGGCAGCGTGACTTGAGGGGGACCCACGCCCACCGCAGGGTTACAGGGGCTTAGGGGGATCACGGGACTCAAGTTCCTCCTACCAGGTTGGGTCCCAATCCCCGCACTTTTAGGCTCTTTGACCCAGGCCGTGTAGCAGACGCCGCAATCGAGGACAGTCACGGTCGAGAGAACTGGGCTTGCGGAGAGACCTGTGACAAACACCCCTCCCAGGGGCCCCTAAGGAACCAGAGCAGGCTCTCGGGGCCTTGGGCTGCAGTAACAGAAGCACAGCCTGCCTGGCAACGGAGGGGAGAGTGCAGCGTCGCCCTTCCAGGCTAATGAGAACCTACTGTATAGCACAGGGAACTCTACTCAATGCTCTGTGGTGACCTAAATGGGAAGGAAATCCAAAAAAGAGGGGATATATGTATATGTATAGCTGATTCACTTTGCTGTACAGCAGAACTACGCTCAAATAAAATTAATTTTTTAAAAAAGGTGCCTTTTGTTATGTTAATGAGGTGACTTTTGGAAAGCCAAATATATATGAGATGACCAAATATATATATATATATATATATAATATTTTTTTTTCCTTTCTAGATTACCAGTTTATTATAAAAAGATCTAACTCAGGAACAGCCATATGGAAGAGACGCACAGGGCAAGGTATGGGGAAAGGGGTGCAAAGCTTCCATGCTGTCCCACCTGGCACCTCCCTGGGTACACCAATCCAGAAGCTCTCCAAACTCCATTCTTTTTTTTTTTTTTTTTTTAAATAATTTTGAAGAACGTTTTTTTAAAATTATTTATTTATTTATTTATTTTAGTTGTGTTGGGTCTTCGTTTCTGTGCAAGGGCTTTCTCTAGTTGTGGCAAGCGGGGGCCACTCTTCATCGCGATGCGCGGGTCTCTCACCATCGCGGCCTCTCTTGTTGCGGAGCACAGGCTCCAGACGCACAGGCTCAGCAGTTGTGGCTCACGGGCCCACTTGCTCCGTGTCATGTGGGATCTTCCCAGACCAGGGCTCGAGCCCGCGTCCCCTGCATTGGCAGGCAGACTCTCAACCACTGCGCCACCAGGGAAGCCCCAAACTCCATTCTTTTAATTTCACTGAAGCTTCGTTATGTAGACAGGATTAACTGATTCAACCTCAAGCCCCTCTCCCCTTCAAGGGGGTGGGGGGGAGGGTGGAAGAGACTGAAAGTTCCAATCCTCTAATTCTGGTTGGTTCCCCTGGCAACCAGCCCCTTCCTTAGGGGCTTTCCAAAAGTCACCTCATTAACACAAACTCAGGTGTGGTTGAAAGGGTTTTGTTATGAATATCAAAAGACACTCCTATCTGGAAATTCCACGGGGTTTAGAAGTTTTGTGCCAGGAATGAGGGACAAAGACCAAATATATATTTTATTATACCTACTGCCTAATACTAAATCTTACTGCTAATAAGGTAAGTACAATTAAAACGATAGTGAAATACCATTTTCACCTATCAAATTGGCCACATGGAAAAGTCTGATATTACTCTGTGTTGGTGAGGATACTGGGGAACAGGCAATCTCATACACTGCTAGTGCAAGTATGAAGGGCAGCATCTGCTGAAATTTTCAATGCATATTTCCTTTAATCCAGCAAGTCCACTTTTGTGGGCAATTCAGAACCCTCTCTAGAATAAGGGTCCGCAAATTTTTTTTTTCCAAAAAGGGCGAAAATGTAAATATTTTAAGGTTTGGGCCACGTGGGAGATGGCCAAATATATATTTTTGGTCTGAATGACCAAATATGTATTTTTCTTCATAAATCACAATATTGCACCCAGCTCAATAAAAATCTCCAAATGCTTTGCACATCAGCTGGCTTTGACAAGTCTTCACCTCTCCCCCCACCCCCTTCCTCTCTCCCTAAATCATGCTCTGAGTGTTTCTTGAAGAAATAGAAAAATCTTGGCTCCTCCAGCACATTGCCTCTCCACTCTCCATATTTGTGGTTGCCTCACTGACCCAGGTTGGCCACACGTCCCTTGCCAGCCACCTTACAGCCTGGTGAGATCCTGGACCTCCCAGATGGGCCTCCTGGCCTAGGGATGACCAGTAATATTTCTCTCAAATGCTAGCATCTACTGATCTGTAGTTGGGGACTGCCTGGAGTGTTGTATTGAGAAGGATCCTGAGCTATGGCTGAACTAGCAAGAAAGTGTGTGGTGATTGACTAGCAGTGTCTGCCATGGGCGCAGGAATGGTTCGGAGTGGTGCCTGTGCCAAGTATTTGCCATTTCCAGCCTGGGGCTTCCCCTGCCACAGTGAGGCAAGAGGCTGGTCAGTCTTTTGCTGGGAGGCTCCCCTGACTGCTCCATCACAGGGCTGTCTTTCTACCCCTGCTCCCTTGCTACCTGGAGTTTTGCTGTCTAATACGGCAGCCACTAGCCACATGGGGCTATTTCAATTTAAATGAATTAAAATTAAATTAAAACCTCAGGGGCTTCCCTGGTGGCACAGTGGTTAAGAATCCGCCTGTCAATGCAGGGGACACGGGTTTAAGCCCTGGTCCGGGAAGATCCCACATGCCTCGGAGCAACTAAGCCCGTGCACTACAACTACTGAGCCTGCGCTCTAGAGCCGGTGAGCCACAACTACTGAAGCCCACGCACCACAACTACTGAAGCCCGCGTGCTACAGCCCGTGCTCTGCAACAAGAGAAGCTACCACAGTGAGAAGCCCTCACACCACAACGAAGAGCAGCCCCCGCTCGCCGCAACTAGAGAAAACCCGTGCACAGCAACGAAGACTCAACGCAGCCAAAAATAAATAAATAAATAATTTAAAAAACACACACGTAAGATGATTTTTTTTTAAAAAAGATCTGTATGTAGAACACTGAGCACCTAAGGGCTCGATTATGGGCTGTTATCATTCAAACGGGACTGATACAGAACTTTTCAAAGCTTCTGCTTCTGAGGTTTACACGTGCTGCTATGCCTAAGCCGGAAACTGATCATCACCATCTTTACATCACTTTGTGAAGTCATAACAATGGTGTTATGCATCTAGGGTTTTACAGGCAGTCCCAATTTCACATATTTAACACATTCTCCTGCCAAGAACCAAATACTTTATTTCAAAAATAAAATTACACTTCAGAACATAATATGGTAACCAGAGCCGAACCTAAGCTCCCACAATAACAACGAGAAAACTGGACAAAGTATATGAAGTAACTGTTTTCAGACACAGAAGGGGCTAGAGTCCCTGAAAGAAGGGAAGCAAGCTAGGAGGACCCCAGGCTGCGTCAGCTCTTCGCCTGGAGGCACTTTCTGAAATGTGGTGCTGGGAGGGGGACCCAAGCAGACCATGGTGGTCCTGCCGAGGCAAAGGCACCAGGAGTTCACGGAAGACGAGGTGCCTGGAAACACCAGAAAAATAAATGAAATGAAGAGCTATATAGCTATTATAAGCCAGTGGTGATGACAACTTACTAGGATATACTCAATCCAAAAGAAGACTGGAGAAGAAAAAAGCAACAAGGAAACAAATAATACATACGAGATTTAAATCCAACTAAACTGGTAATTATTCAAGTGTAAATGGTCTAAATAGTCTAATTACAAGGCAGAGGTCAGAGAACAGACATACCATGCAAACACCAATATCAAGAAAGCTCGAGTGATTATAACAATATTAGACAAAGTAGACGTCAGAACAAATATATTATTACCAGGACAGACTTCTCATCATGATAAAAGTGGTAGATTCATCAAGATGACATAACAATCATAATGTGTGTGTACTGGGAATTCCCTGGCGGTAAGTGGTTAGGGGTCCATGCTTCCACTGCAGGGGGCACAGGTTCAATCTCTGGTCGGGGGACTAAGATCCCGCAAGCTGCATGGTACGACCAAAAAACAAAAAAATACCGTGTGTACCTATCACAGGAGATGCAACAATGCCTCTCCTAGGCACTTACCAAAGAGAAATGACAGCATTTGTTCACAACAAGACTTGATGAAAAATATCCATAGCAGCTTTACTCATAATTTCCCTGAACTGGAAACAACCCGATGTCCATGAAAAGTGAAGTGTGTTAATAAGTCCATACATTGGAATACTATTCAGCAATAAAAGAAACAAAAACCCCAACACAAGCAACATGATAATGAACCTCAAGGAAGAACATGGTGCTGAGGCAAAGGGGCCAGACCCAAAAGAGTGCATAGGATTTGATTCTATTGATAGGATGTTCTAGAAAAGGCAAATATAATCTATTGTGACTGGAAGCAGAAGCAGATCAGTGTTTGCCTGGGGCTGGGTGGGATGAGCTATTTAGAAACGGGCCCAGAGTGTACTTTTTAAAGTGATGGAAATGGTCCATATATGGATCGTGGTAACAGGTACGCGGGTGCACACTTTTGTCAAAACTCAAACTCTATACTTAAATTGGATGTATTTTATTGTGAGTGTTTTATACCTCAATAAAATTGCTTTTTAAAAGAACAAAAGCATACAGCATATTTATCAGTAAACAAAGAAAAATTAAGTAACAACTGGATCCTTAGACATGTGGTATCTCACGAGAAGGAAATCAGGCATATTCTGAAAGAGATAAGCTAAAAAGTTAACACTAGAAGAAAAGGGCCCAAATCAATGTTCCCAATAAGCTATCCTATTTCAAGTTCTCTTCCATCACCAATTCTGAACCCACTTCTTGGTTTAAAAGTAGAAGCCACAAAACAAACCTAATTTCAATCTTCTGAAATAGTCATAGATTATATGGTAAGCAAATGAATTCTGAAAGAGCAAACTTTGAAGACAATGAATTAAAAAATAAAATCAAAGCAGTGAAATATTTCCAGTAAGGAAAAAAAAAAAAGATTTCTTTGGAGAGTAAGTGCCTCTTACAAGGGAAGAAAGAATATGTGCTTCTTGAAGAAGCTGTCCTAGTTGCTCTCACTGTGTTCTACTGTTATAAACAGTCTCTTTGAGGGACTAAAGCAATTCTCTCTGCCCCCACCTCCATCCACACTTTGCTGGGATTTCTCTTGGAAACCACCAAATCACAAGAATCTTCTCTGTTCATCAGCGAGCAGAGTTGGGACAAAGCTCTGAACTCTAAGGCTGACCTAAAAGCATCACGCAGAACACAGAGCGGGTGTGACAATACTCTTCAGCAGACGGCCCACTGTGCAAAGCAAGCAAGTCATCTTAATTCCGAGATGCATGAACACAGTCATCGCCCTACACCCTCAGGCTCTTGCCTGAGCCTTTCTTTCACCTTCTGACCCCAGCTGAACCCAAGCACATGGTACCCTGCAAGCCCCTGTGCCTCCCACCCGCTTTTGTACCACAGCACAATTCACTGCAAATCTATCCTCCCATCTTCAGATGACTTCTCACCACCTCCACTGCTGGCCGCTGGTCCCAAAGCCGGGATCATCTCTTGCTGAGCGCTGCAGCATCTCCTGCTTCTTGCTTCCACAGCACCGAGACGATGCTGCATGAGCACTTGAGTCAGGGTGTGCCGCCCCAGTGCTCAAACTTTCCTGTGCCCCATCCCAGGACCAGTAAAAGTGGAGATCCTCGTGATTGCCTAAAAAGCCTCGCCAACCACCCCCCACCTGTCTCGCGGTCCCTCGCACTCAGCCCCTTGGCTGCAGCCACCTTGCTCTTCCTCCACCACGTGGTTCCAGTCTTAGGGTCTCTGCCCTGCTGAGCCCTCTGCCTGGACCCACTTCCCCCCAGTACACAGGGGCTCAGCCCTCACACCTCCCCAGGACGCTGTTCAACCGTCCCTTTATAAGTGGTGCCTTCTCCAAACACCCTTTTGAAACTGCCGCACATACCGGCAAGCCCTGCCCCCCTCTGGCCTCTACAATTCTCCACAACATTTACTACTGTGCGGACAGTGTGTATTCGTTGGTTTGTCTCCCGCCCCCCCCCCAACCCCCCGGTAGAATGTTAGCTCCAGGGACTTCCCTGGTGGTCCAGTGGCTAAGTGCAGGGGGGCCCGGGTTCGATCCCTGGTCAGGGCACTAGATCCCACATGCCACAACTAAGAGTTCGCATGCTGCAACTAAAAGATCCCACGTGCCACAACTAAGACCCAGCGCAGCCAAATAAATAATTAAATAAGTATATTAAACAAAGAATGTCAGCTCCATAGGGGCACCCATAGCAGTACTACTCACGGATGCATGGTACACAGTGAAAGTCACTGAACGAAGGACGGAATTTTTAGTAGATTTCAAACAAAGCCCGAGAACCACCTCATAGCATATCTCTACATTTCCTGGTCTTGACTTTGACTAGAAGTAGGAATACTAAAATAAATCAAAAATAATGTATAAAACCCTCAGAAAAGGTATCTCCCAAAGAGCTAAAACCAGGGGATATTAATGACAGTGCACTGCCACCTGGAATTTCAGGCGTTTGGGGCTCCTAAAGTCCTAAACCCGCCCAATCATCCCTCTACTGTCAGTTCAAAAAGCTGACGGTCAACTTTTCCAGTAGAGGTGATGTTTCCTGGGTCCTTAGAACTCTCTAGGAATATATATTAAGACCCCAGCTTTGCTAATATTGCTAGAGCATGTAGCATTTTCCCTTAATTATGTGGACCCAGGCAACGAGACAGCTACAAAGTTGAGTCAGTTGCAGATGTTGGCTGATTGGCTAGACTTTCCTTTTGGCTAAGAGTGGTTTCCCCACACTTGCCGTGGGATCTAAACTCATGGCTCTGAAACATCACCAGTAGCCCCTTCCAAGAATTTCGGAGACTTCTGGGCAGTAGTAAACACTCCTTACAGCTGTCTGATACTGGCATGCCAGAGGTCTGTGGGTTTCACATCCATCCTTTTGCAGAGTGAGCTGGTGGCAGGTGGAAAGTCCTCTGTGGCCTGACGCTGTTCTAGTCTCCCCTATGTGCTGTTTTGTTTAATAAGACATTTCCAGTGGAGCACTTAATATATATTAGATTCTCAATGTCTCATTCAACAAAGCACATAAAGCAGAGACCTGTGCACTGCCCCCAAATTCTGGATTTTAGTATCATGATATATTAACTAGGAATTGTATAGTTTATATGCTTTTTTAAAAAACAAACTCCAGCACTACTTACAATAGCCAAGACATGGAAGCAGCCTAAATGTCCGTCCACAGATGAATGGATAAAGATGATGTGGTATATATCAATATATACACAATGGTATATTATGCAGCCATAAAAAAGAATGAAATAATGCCATTTGCAGCAACATGGACGGACCTAGAGATGATCATACTAAGTGAAGTGAGTCAGACAGAGAAAGACAAATATTACATGGTATCACTTATACATGGAATCTAAAAAAATGATACAAATGAACTGATTTACAAAACAGAAATAGACTCACAGACATAGAAAACAAACTTATGGCTACCGAAGGAGAAACGTGGGGAGGGATAAATTAGGAGTTTGGGATTAACAGATACACACCATTATATATAAAATAGATAAACACAAGGACCTACTGTATGGCACAGGGAACTACATTCAGTATCTTGTAATAACCTATAATGGAAAAGAATCTGAAAAACAATATATATATGTATAGCTGAATCACTTTGCTGTACACCTGAAACTAACACAACATTCTATCAACTATACTTCAATTAAAAAAAAACCCAGGGCTTCCCTGGTGGCGCAGTGGTTGAGAATCTGCCTGCCAATGCAGGGGACACGGGTTCGAGCCCTGGTCTGGGAAGATCCCACATGCCGCGGAGCAACTAGGCCCGTGAGCCACAACTACTGAGCCTGCGCGTCTGGAGCCTGTGCTCCGCAACAAGAGAGGCCGCGAGAGTGAGAGGCCGGCGCACCGCGATGAAGAGTGGCCCCCGCTTGCCGCAACTGGAGAAAAGCCCTCGCGTAGAAACAAAGACCCAACACAGCCAAAAATAAATATAAATAAATAAATTTAAAGAAAAAAATAAAATAAAAAAAAAAACCCCGAGGCGTGCTCATTTCCCCACTAACTTTTCCTGGTGACAGACGGAAAATAGCAGTTGTGAAGTGCCTACCTCCTATTCAGGCTCTGCTTTTTGGGGGATGGGCAAACTTGGTCACATTATTTTAACTAGCATAGAAAATACTAGTGCTGTGTTTAGTACACAGGTGGCCATCACTGTCTTAAACCAACAGTAATTCCCATCAACCACGGGCTCAGAAGAGCTCAGGGAAAATTAAATAGCAACCACCTACAAGATCAGAGAGAGAGTTGCCAGCCTGCAGATCAGGGGTCTGGTGGTCACATGCCAGGGTTCCTATAGTTCTAGTGATTAGCAGATGTTAAAGGATTGTGCCATTCCAGCAGAAGTGTAGCTCTTCTGAATTTTTCTGGGAAGAGATAATCATGGCTGATCTTAGAACCTGAATGATGTCTTGTAAGAGGAAAACCGGCCCAAATAAACTGGTTTAAAATAAACGAACAAAAAAGACAACGAAATTTCTCATAGGACTGGTTTAAGCCTTTTTACTCTCTTTGAAAGCTGCCACAATTTTCTCAGATGTCCCCAGTTTTCAGAGCCGCAGAGGCTGCGTGGCAGGGCAGGTGGCGTCTCCAACCCGGGGCGCCAATACCCAGGCTTGTGGGAGCCAACACAGATAAGGAGTCAGCCCAAAGGACTGCCTACCAGTGGGGTTTGGACTCACAGCCTTTCCCTCTTCTTCAGTGTCTTTCCTCTCTAGGCGGCATTTCTGTCTAGAGATGCAAGTTGAAAGTGCAGAATCTGTGTCCATCATTTCTGTGGGTTCCTCACCACCCGTTGCCTGTGGCTGCCTGGCCTCTTCAATTGAAAATCCAATCAGCTGTGCTTAGCCAAGTGTTTACCTCTGCTGTTTGAAAGTTTAAATGGATCTTTAACTCTTTCCCTCACTAGAAGTCTCCACAAAGCCATGGATAATTGATGCAGGGTTGAATGGGGCCTCAGGTTTTCTTCCCTTTTGGGGCTGGTGGCTCTCAGCTGGAGGAAGTTTTACACGTCAGACAGGGTGGGACGGCGGCCATCTGTGACTGTCAATCAGGGAGGCTGTTTGTCTGGGGAAGGCCCTGCACAGGGACACAAACAAACTCTTCCAAACAAAGGTGGAAACAAAAGAGAAAACAAAGCCTGAAGGGGGGTTCCCAGGTTAAGATTTCCCTCTCTACGACCACAAGCAAAAGGGCTCGATGTTCTATCATTTAACTCTGCTCTTCAAGTCAGAAGTTGCACAGAGGTTAAGTATTTGCAGATTTTAGCCACCTACCATGTTTTGAAGCACAAAGCACTTCGAGCAATAATTTTATAATCATACAATAGGCTGGTAACTTTGTTCCTTGAAACTGACAAAAAAGTAAACCTAAAATGTTTTCCTCTGTGTCGCTTATTTTTTTTTCAGTACTTCTGTGGTCCTGTATTTTGCATATAATTACCAAATTAAAAAAAGAGGTCTCTAGGTCATGTCTGTGTCCATCTTTCTTTCTACAGGCCTGCTTAGAAAATCCTTTTAAAAAGAACTTTGGGGCTTCCCTGGTGGCGCAGTGGTTGAGACTCTGCCTGCCAATGCAGGGGACACAGGTTCGAGCCCTGGTCTGGGAAGATCCCGCATGCCGCGGAGCAACTAGGCCCGTGAGCCACAACTACTGAGCCTGCGCGTCTGGAGCCCGTGCTCCGCAACGAAAGGCCACGATAGTGAGGCCCACGCACCGCGATGAAGAGTGGCTCCCACTTGCCGCAGCTAGAGGAAGCCCTCGCACAGAAACGAAGACCCAACACAGCCAAAAATAAATAAATAAATAAATAAATAAATAATAATTTAAAAAAAAAGAACTTTGTAAGATAGCAATTTGTCTTTCCAATGTATCCTTTTTATAATGAAACATACATTTTTTTTTCAAAGTCCATGGCAAGTATATTTCTTATGCCTTAGCCCCAAACGCCAAATATAATTTATGCATTCTTTCAACCCGAATGTTCTTTGAAAGCATGCTAAATATGTTTGAGACCAACGTTAATAAATATTTAAGAAATTAAAGTGAAAAGTAAAAATCGAAAAGAAAAGGCACCAGACTGGAAAGAAAGGAGTACATTTGTTTTTATTCAGAGACAGGATCTTACATGTAGAAAATCCTGAAGAACTCACACACATACACACATACACAAATCTACTAGAACTAATAAATTAGTTCAGCAAGATTGTAGGATACAAGATCACCATACAAAATCCAATTCTATTTCCATGTACTAGCAATGAACAACCAAAAATGAAATTAAAGAAACAATTTCATCCATAATAGCATCAAAAACATTAAAATATTTGTGAATAAATTTAAGAAGACACATAAGACTGAAAACTACAAAGCACTGCTGAGAGAAATTAGGGACGACGTAAACAACTGTAGAGACATTTCATTCATGGATTGGAAGACTTAATGTTGTTAAAATGACAGTTGTCTCCAAATCTATACATTCAACAAAATCCCTACCAAAATCTGAGTAGGCTTTTTTTTGAGGGGGGGCAGAAATTGAAAAACTGATGCTAAAATTCATATGGAAATGCAAAGGATCCAGAAGAGCCAAAAACAAGTTTGAAAAAAAAAAAAGAAAGAAAAGAATAAAGTGAGAAGATTTTTATTTCCTGATTTCAAAACTTACTATAAAGCTACAGTAATCAAGACACTGTGGGACCAGCATAAGGACAGACATATACATCAACAGAACAAAACTAAGAGTCCAGAAATAAGTCCTTAAGTTTATGGTCAATCAATTTTCAACAAAGGTGCCAAGACAATCCAACGGGGGAAGAAAACGTTTTTATCTTCAAACAAAAAAACAAACATTTTTCAGACAACTAGATAGCCACATGCAAAAAAAGATGAATTTAGACCCTTACCTCACGTTATACATGACAACTCAAAAATCAAACAAAGACCTAAGAGCTAAAATGCTAAAACACTTCTAGAAGAAAAAGAGAAAAAAATCTTTGGGGAATTCAGTTAGGCAAAAAGTTCTTAGATAAGACACTAAAATTCATTCCAAAAAGTTGTAAACTGGACTTCAAAATTAAAACCTTCTGTACTTCAAAAGTTACTATGAAGAAAATGAAAAAGAAGCCACTGACTGGGAGGAAGTATTTGTGAATTATACACATGATAAATAACATAAATAAAGACAATCAATTTTTTAAATGGGCATAAGATTTAAATAGATATTTCACCAAAGAAGATATAAGAATGGCTAATCACCACAAACATGTCCAATATCACTAACTGTTAGGGAAATGCAAATCAAGACCCCAATGAAGCACCACTTCACACCCACTAGGAAGGCTAGAATCAAAGACAACAGGAAGTGTTGATGAGGCTATGGCAAACCCGGAACTCTCATAAAATGATGGTGAGAATGTAAATGTAGTATAATTTAGAAAGCAACTAGTGATTCCTTAGAAAGTTAAACATGAATTCACCATACAGCCCAGCAATTCCACTCCTAGTTACATACCCAGGAGAAATGAAAACATACATCCACACTTGTACGTGAATGTGAACACAGCAGCATCGTTTGTAATAGACCAAAAGTGGGAATAATTCAAATGTCCATCAACTGGCGAAGGGATAAACAAAATGTGGTCTATCCACGTAATGGAATATTATTCAGCAACAAAAGGGAACGAGAGACCAGAACACACAACGTGGATCAACCTCCAAAACCTGGTGTTAAATGAAAGAAGCCATGTGCAAAAGACAAACAGTCTACAACCTGTAAGATTCCACTCATATGAAATGTTCAGAAAAGGAAAATTACTATAGAGACAGAAAGCAGATTATTGGTTGCCTGGGGATGGGAGCAGGAAGTGACTACAAGTGGGCACAGGGGGTCTCTTTGACACATGGAAATGTTTTAAAATTAGACTGTGGTGCTGGCTGCACAACTCAGAGTTTACTAAAACTCATCAAATTTACACTCATAGTGAGTGAATTTTATAACATGTAATAGCATGCCTCGATAAAGCTGTTTTTCAAAGAGTAAAAGTTGCAAAATTTTGTTTTGACCAAAACCATGTTTCAAAGACACCAATTCTCACACGAATTCAAAAAGATCAATATTCAGACTCTGGATTAAGCTCTGAAGTCAGTGTGAGAAAATGAAATGTCTTCCATGGCAATAATGATGTGACGTCATAGTACTTTAACCATGATGTTCTTTATATATGAGAGTAACATTTGCATACTTTATGAATTAAGCATCTATTTTGGAGTCTCCTTATAATCGGAAACATCCTTCTCTAACAGGAGAGGGTATGCAGTCAGAGAAGTGAGTAGATTGTCAACAGACAGATGGAATTTATCAAATGTTATGTGCCCCACTTGCATATGATGAAATTATTTCAGTATATCACAGAAGAAAATGGTAGCAAAACATCTTAACCATACAAATTGATTTTAACCGACAAATTGATTTTACTGTCTATTTGATAACCAGTATCCCTTTAAAACCATTCTTTCAATGAGCCAAACCCAGGACACTTGTCAATCTCTAAATGAGTAAGTTTTACTGACAGCAAATTAGGAATCCACTTCATTGATGTCCGTTAAGACGTATGGTTTCTATGTAAGGATGAGGAAGATAAAGGCAGCTGTCATTTACTTAACCTTTTTTATTCTGGAAACCGGCAATTAAAAACAAAGAAGTTAAGCATTGATCCTGCTCTATTAGTCTTCTATTGCTGTGTAACAAACATCCACAAACTCAGTGACTTAAAAACACCGCTAATAAATACCTCCCAGTTCTGGAGGTCAGAAGTCCTGGCTGGCTCTGCTGGGTTTTCTGCCTAGGGGCTCACAAAGCCAGAATCAAGGTGCTGGCAACCTGGGTTCTTATCTAGAGGCTCCAGGGAGGAATCTGCTCCCAAACTCATTCATGCTGTTGGCAGAATGCAGTTCCGAGGGCTGTAGGACTGAGGTCCCCGTTCCCTTGCTGCCTGCCAAGGAGGAGGGGTCACCCTCAGCTCCTCGACACACTCACAATCCTTCTCATGGGGCCCCCTCCACCTGCAAAGTTGCCAAGGGTGCGTCCCACCTTTCTCCTGCTTCAATCTCTCTGACTTCTGCTGCCGGCCTGAGGACATTCTCTGCTTTTAAAGGGCTGGTGTGAGCAAATTCAACCCACCCAGAACACAACCTTAATTATATCTGCAAAATCTCTTTCAGCGGGTTACCCCTGGGAGTAACCCCTGGAGGCTTTTAAAAGTCACGGGAGACGTCGCAGAAATCTGCCAACCGCACCTGACTGTCTTTACAGGCAAATATATAGCGCAAGTGGATGAGTAAAAAGCAGTCAACGTGGAAGGAATGGCATGATTAGCAAACTCACCGCTTCCTAACTTCCTAATAAAATAATCGATTTATGCAGAGATCGTCAGTGAAAATGAAACGAATGGCAGATGACAGCTGAATGAGGAGCCGGAGAGCTGAGCGCACCTGAGCCCACTTTAGAGAAGTGACGGACGGCAGAGCGGCCCCTACGTGTCATGTGCCTCTTGCTACAAAGTCCGAACCTAACACGCTAATCCAGCTGTTGGAGCTGGCTTTCAGCTCATAGGAAATTTAGGAAGCAGAAGTGCAATTTAAATGACACCACGAAAAAGCAAACAGAGAAATCCAGAATGTGGAACACTCTACAGCCGGCCCAGTTTCTTCAATACGTCAATTACCTGGGGGTGGGGGTGGGGGTGGGGTGGGGGGCTGTTCTGGATTAATGGGATGTTATTACCAATTACAATACAAGAACAATATTTGGATCCTGATTCAAAAAACACAAGAGTAAAAGGACATTTTAAAGTTAATCAGAAAAACCTGAATATGGACTCAGTATTAAAGTAAGAATCATCATTTTCATTGGTTGGCATAAAGGTCTTAAGGTTGTATGAGAAAACATTCAGATTTTTTAGAGACGCACATAGGGCTGAAATGCTACGAGGGGTTTGCTAATTGCTTTAAAATATTCCGGCAACCACAAGAAGAGGGGATGGACAAAGCAGGTACACAAAATGTTGAAACATACCGAATCTGGCTGATGTATATGCATGGGGGCTCATTGTTCTGGTCCACTTTTACCCCGGACTAAACATTTTTATAATAAACGATTTCATTTAAGAGATTTCATTCATTGAGCATCTGCTGAGAATCAATCACTGTGCTCAGGGCTTCGCATCCACTTCCTGCTGGATCCTCACTACGGCCTTATGAAGCAGGTACCATTTGTATCCCCACTTTTATAGCTAAGAATATGAAACAACGACCAGTGTGGGGTGTAGCCGACAGGCCTGCCAATTGCCCGCCACCCCAGCGAAGCCTCAGAGGCCAAGGAAATGAAAGATTTCTACATTTTTTGGTTTCACAAAGCAGTCTGACAAGTCGCCTGCAGCCCGCGTTGGAGGGCGATCCCCCAAACCATGCGCCAACCGCAGCACAGGGGATGCTGGAAGGTTCGGAAGGAGACAAAAGGCGGAGACAGGTAGAGGGTGAAAGAGAAACAGAGGGACCACAGAAAAGCAACAAGGTGGAAACACAGGGAGACAGTCACGGAAAGGGGTGGAGGGAAGAGATGGGGAGACAGTGGGGAAGAGGGATGTGCTTGAAGGGGGATGTCACAGACCTAGAGTCAGACAAAGCTACTGCAACCTTGGTCCACCTTCCACTCTGCCCCACCCCTCACACCAACCAGAAAACGGGAACGCCTCGGAGCAAAGGAGGGACCAGACACGTTCAGTATAGAGCTCTGTCCACGTGTAGTTACAGATCCGTGTCAGGCACGGTTACCTTGTCCTCTCTCCCCATCCCCCAGCCCCCATCCCGTGACCTTCTCCCCAGACAGTTCACCAGCTCCAAGCTCAGAGTCAGGAGGAAGGGAAGGAGGAGTTATTTATTTATCTAAACCATGTTTCAGTTTTTTAACGGCCTAACTGAGATAAAAGTCACAGACCCTCAGTGCCCAGCAAAGCTGTTCTCAGCGGGGAAAGTCTGTGAGGCTGAAGTTAATAGCACGAGGGCCACGTTAATGCCACTAGGGGGTTCAGATCAGAGGCTCCTGGAGGCGGCTTCAGGTGACGGTTTAATCACAACGGAAAAAACGGGTCTGGGGTTTGCAACGTGTGACTGGGGGGGTGGGGGGAGTGGGGATGGCAGAAAGGGGTTACAGGAGGGAGCGTGGGGAGCAGAAAACACAAAGGAAGACAGAATCCTCAAACAGAATCCTCAATGCCTTTCAGAGACTGGAACTAGACCTGCAGAGGAGGGCAGCCCTGTCACACCGACCCCCCACCCCGCCCCGGGCATGTTAATAACACGGAACCACTTGCTCAAATTACACGTTAAAAAACACCTTCTTGGCCTTCCCTGGTGGCGCAGTGGTTACGAATCCGCCTGCCAACGCAGGGGACACGGGTTCGAGCCCTGGTCCCGGAAGATCCCACATGCCGCGGAGCAACTAAGCCCGTGCGCCACAACTACTGAGCCCGCGTGCCACAACTACTGAAGCCCGCGCACCCTAGAGCCCGTGCTCCACAATAAGAGAAGCCACCACAATGAGAGGCCTGCGCACTGTAACAAAGAGTAGCCCCCGCTCACCGCAACTAGAGGAAGCCAGTGCGCAGCAATGAAGACCCAACACAGCCAAAAATAAAATAAAATAAAAAATAAAATAAATTAAATTTAAAAAAAAACTGTAAATGACGCCTGCCCTCAAAAAATGCCCTGGGGTAGGGCATAGGCAAGGAAATTCAACACATGACAAATTTTTCAAGAACTCAATATGAAGAGGGAAGGTGTAGTCACTCTTTAAAAAAAAAAGGAAAAGAAAAAAAAGGACATGCCTAAAGTTCACTATAAGGAATTCTTAGCCATATGCAAATCCAACGTCCAAAAAGGTTTCAGCTCACACCAGTCAAATGACCATCAGCAAAAAGTCTACAAACTATAAATGCTGAAGGGCTTTTAGAGAACTGTGTACCTTCTAGCTGCTGGTGGGATGTAAAGTGGTAACAGCACTAACACAAACTGAATGGAGCTGCTTGAAAAGGTAAAAATTCAGCTACCATATGATGCGGCAGGGCACCTTTTGGGCCTATAACCTAAGGCCACCAGAATCGGAAAGACAGAGGCAGGCAAATGTGCACTGCAGCAATATTGAAATAGCCAAGATATGGAAGCAAAAAAAAGGTCCATAAACAGATGAATGGACAAAGAAGAAGTGGTATATAGACAGAATGGAATATAAGTCACGAAAAAAAGTAAAAGAATGGCATATGCAGCACCACACATGAGCCTAGAGATAATCACACAACGTGAAGTAAATCAGAACGCGAAAGACAAATGCCTTTTGATATCACTTATGTTATCTGAAAATTCATAAAAATGAACATATTTCCACAGAGAAAGGCAATCTCAGATTGAGAAGACAAACTTATGGTTAAGCCAAAGAAAAGGTGTGAGGAATGGATAAATTAGGATATTGGGGTTAACACACATATACTAATACATATAAAATATATAATCCCCAAAGACCTATGGAATACCAAGAGTGGTCTACTCAACACTCTGTAATAACCTACATGGAAAAGAACCCAAAGATCAATAGATATATGTATATGTGTAAATGAACAAGATTCTGTACACCTAGAAAAAAAGACATTTTTCAATCAAGTTTGCTCTGATAAAAACTACAACTTAAAGACACAGACAAGAATTAAGGAGGCTAAAACTTATGGGGGTTTGTCCTGGCACATTCCACTCTAATCTGCAACCTAAAAGCACAACTTGCAGCAAGGTTCTGTTTCCCTAGCAAGCAGAGTTGGCAACGTAGAAGTCTTCCCACCCTAAGGCCGTTTCCTCAAACAGCAGCTCAAATCTACTGCTAATGGTCACTAATATTCACAAGGACTGCAGGGCTGTAAATGACTCATGCCCTCAAAAAATATCCTGGGGCAGGGAATGGCCAAAAAATCCAAACGCGGCAAATTTTTCAAGAAGGCAATTAGAAGTTGTAAGTTTAGCTCAATCTTAAAAAAAAATGAAAAGGACATTGATAAACGCAAAACATCAGGAATTGTCAGACGCATGGAAACCCAATCTACACAAAGGTATCACCTCACACCAGTCAGAATGACCATCAGCAAAAAGTCAACAAACAATAGATGTTGAAGAAGTTGTGGAGAACAGCATAACCTCTCGGTCTAAGTGGGATGTAAACTGGTAACAGCCAATAATAGGAACAGAATGGCAGTGTGTTTAAAGGTAAAAAGTGAGTCACCATATGATCTGGAAGGCCCACTATTGGGCCTGTCACCTGTGAAAGCCAGAATCCAAAAGACACGGGATGGAAAATCGTGTATTGCAGCAGTATTTACAATAGGCAAGACATGGAAGCAAACAAAATGCCCATCAACAGATAAATGGACAAAGAAGAAGTGGTATACGTACCGAATGGAATAGTAGCCTCGGGAAAAAAATGAACAATGCCGTTTACAGGACTACAGATGAGCCTAGAAATAATCATATTAGGTTAAGTCAGTCAAAAGGGAATGACAAATATCCTATGATATCATTTATACATGTTATCCTAAGATTGCTACCAATGAACATATTTCCACAGAAAAAGACACTCACAGACTTATAAAACAAACTAATGGTTAACCAAAATGAAAGGTGGGAGGATGGATAATTTAGGACTAAGGGGCTAACATACATAGATTAATGTATGTTAAATGTATATAAACATATAACATATAAACTATATGAATTATATAATCACTAATACATAGAAAATATATAATGACAAAACACCTACCAAATACCAAGGGAGGTCTACTCAACATTCTGTAATAACATACATGGTAACAGGATCCGAAGATGAACAGACATATGCATGAATCATTGAGCAGATTCTGTACAGCCAAACAATCACAACACTCTAATCAAATTTACTCCGATAAGAAATAGAAATTAAATTTAAAAAACAAACATAAGTAAGGAGACATAAACTTCTGGGGGCTTGTCCCAGCACATTCCACTCTAATTTACAACCTTGGAACGCTACCTCCAGGAAGACTCTGTTGCCCTAGTAACAAGAGTTGAGAACGAAATAATGCTGCCACCTTGTGGCTCTTTCCCACAACAGCAGCTTTAAACCCAGTGCTAATGGTAGCTTAATAGTCACAAGGACTGCTGGGCTGTAAATGACGCCTGCCCTCAAAAAATGCCCTGGGGTAGGGAATAGGCAAGGAAATTCAACACATGACAAATTTTTCAAGACGTCAATATGAAGAGGGAAGTTGTAGTCACTCTTTAAAAAAAAGGAAAAGAAAAAAAAGGACATGCCTAAAGCTCAGTATAAGGAATTATTAGCCACATGCAAATTCAACGTCAAAAAGGTTTCAGCTCACACCAGTCAAATGACCATCAGCAAACACTGCAGGATTCCACTCCCTGTGCTTTGTGGCTGCTTCCCAATAGCTATCTAGTTTACATTTGGTAGTGTATATATGTCCATGCCACTCTCTGACTTCATCCCAGATTACCCTTCCCCCTCCCTGTGTCCTCAAGTCCATTCTCTATGGCTGAGTCTTTATTCCTGTCCTGCCCCTAGGTTCTTCATAACCATTTATTTCTTTTTTTTTAGATTCCATATATATGTGTTAGCATACGGTATTTGTTTTTCTCTTTCTGACTTACTTCACTCTGTATGACAGTCTCTAGGTCAATCCACCTCACTACAAATAACTCAATTTCATTTCTTTTTATGGCTGAGTAATAGTCCATTGTATATATGTGCCACAGCTTTATCCATTCATCTGTCGATCCTGCCAACACTTTTACTTTACTCAACTGAGACCAATGTCAGACTTGTAAGGTAATAAATTTACGATGTTTTGAGTCACTCAATTTGCGGTAATTCGTATGAAAGCAATAAAAAACAAATACAGAGGTCCTACAAGAGCCAGGCTATATATTTATATTTAAGTATTTCTAAAATGAATTTAACCCTGTGATTCACAGCAGCAGCAGCTTCCAAGGGATCCCACCACACACCTGAGGCGAAAGCAGCCTAATAAAGAAGCAGTGACAGCAGCAGGTCACTGCCCCACACTTGGGGTAGAGGGGGATTTGATCTACTGTAGCAGCAGCGTAGCCTGAATGGGAATGCATCCTCCTGTGGCACTAGTCCCATCAGCATTAGTCTAATCTGCTAGCATCTGCTGTGCCAACAGGCCCAACGTATACAAACCCTCCAACTCAGTAGCATTAAGTGAGCCAGGCTCAGTGTTTCCTGAAACTCATATCCAATGGCACTGGAAAGCCCAGATATCACCTACTGTTATGAAAACATAAAAAACAATAACAGAAGACTGGCAACTTCAGAAAGAAAAGGGGAAAAATGGAATGG
>NW_028122038.1:0-49358 GCF_965194805.1 Balaenoptera borealis | reverse complement strand
GTCCCCCTCAAGTCACGCTGCCTCCCACACCCACAGCTTCCTTCTGTCTTTGGCTGAGTCCCCTCTGGTTCCTCAAATGGCCACCAGGTGGGAGCAGAGACCTGCGGTGAGGCTGGGACTGAGGCCTCCTTGAAGATGGGCTAGGAGGGCTCCAGGCAGGGCTGGGGGCCTCTCTCACTGGGGGTCTGGGCTTGCCGGGTGGCTGGGAGCTGGGTGCGTGCCTGGGGGTGCAGGCCTCTTTTGGGGTGAGTGTGCTGTGACTGCGTGGGGTGTAGATGGGCACACCTGTGTGCAGAGGCCTCTGCAGCTGTTGGGTGCGTGTGCCCTTGAGCATGCCCGTGTGCAAGCATGCAGGGGGTACCTGTGTGTGACTGTGGGGCCTGGGTCTGCAGAATCCTCCCTGTTCCCCTGCAGGCCTGAGAAGGCTGACGATTGGGATAGCCTGGCCCTTGAACTTTATGTTTCCAAAGCGGCAGGTGGCTCCGAGGCTCGGACCTCAGGACCCCCTGCCCGCTGCGTTCCCTTAGGCTGTGTCCAGCCAGTGTGGCGGCTTGTCCTACTTTGCCAGGTTTGGGGTCCTGCTGAGCCTTTTTTATTTATTTATTTATTTATTTTAACATCTTTATTGGAGTATACTTGCTTTACAATGGTGTGTTAGTTTCTGCTGTGTAACAAAGTGAATCAGTTATACATATACGTATGTTCCCATATCTCTTCCCTCTTGCATCTCCCTCCCTCCCACCCTCCCTATCCCACCCCTCTAGGTGGTCACAAAGCACCAAGCTGATCTCCCTGTGCTCTGCGGCTGCTTCCCACTAGCTCTCTGTTTGACGTTTGATAGTGTATATATGTCCATGCCACTGTCTCACTTTGTCACATCTTACCCTTCCCCCTCCCCATATCCTCAGGTCCATTCTCTAGTAGGTCTGTGAGCCTTTTGATTTGTGTCAGGATGGGGACTCATTGCTGTTCCTGGGGGCCTCGGGGTAGGAAAGGCCAACAGTGCACTGGGGGTGCTCCTTAGCCCCAGGCTGGGGGTTCGGGGAGGGGGAGGGCCGCCACACCGGAGTTTGTGCCCCTGGTCCTGCCAAGCCACTGGGAGGGTGGATGCTAGCCCACTTGTCACCCGCTTAGCATCCTGGGCTTCCAAGGTCCTCCTCCAGCCAGGCCCGTTTCCCTGCTCCCTTTGGTGCCTTTCTACTGCCCTCACTACCTCCACCGCCCTCTTCCGTTCTCCCTGAAAACCACGCTAAGCAGACATTTGTCAAGGTCACAGTGACCTCCATGCTGCCAAGCCCAGTGGACAATTCTCCGGCCTCCTCTGACTTGACCCTCAGCAGCACTTCAGGGGCTGGTCCTTCCCTCCTCCTGCCATCACTCCCTTCCGCAGCTCAGGAATTCCGCTCTCCTGGTTTTCCTTCTGTCCCGCTGGCCCTCCCTCTCAGCCTCCTTTGCTGGTCCCTGATCTCTCCAAGTCTGGGTGCCCCATCCCTACACCTCTTCTGTCTCCCTCTTTAAACGCCCACTTCCTTGGTGATCTCATCCAAGCTCATGGCTTTCAAATGACTCCCGTTGAGTATAATTTAATTAGTTGGTTTTTTATCATCTGTCTTCTCCCAAAGGAAAGCAAGCTCTACAGGCAGGGCTTTTTTTGTCTTAAGTCAGGTTTATTAAGGTATAATTTACATACAGTTAATGTCACCCTTTTTAGTGTTCACTTCTGTAAGTTTTTGACAAACACGTATAGTTGTGAAACTGTCTCTGCCGTCAATTACAGGACAGTTCCCATCACCCCCAAAAGTTCTCCATACCCTTGTGGTCATCCCCTCCCCCATGTCCCGCCCTGGGCAGCCACTAATCTGTTCTTTTGTCCCTTTTCCCTAGTTGTGCCTTTTCTGAAAAGTCATATAAATGGGATTGTACTGCGTGTAACCTTTGGAATCGGCTTCTTCCACTTATCACAATGCACAGCGCATTTGAGATTCACCCATATTGTTGCAGCTGTGAGCCGTTAGTTCTTTTATTCTATTGTATTTTATTGCACAGCTTTGTTTATCTGTTCGGAGGGGGACCAGTTGTCCTGGTTTCCGTGGGAGGGAATGGTTTTTCTGGGACATGGGACTTTCAGTGCTAAAACCAGGGTGGTTGGTTATCTTAGTTCTTTAGTTGAGGGACATTTGGGTTGTTTCTAGGTTGTTGATGATTTTGAATACCTACTCAATATAACCAGTGACAGAGGGTTTTTTGGTGAACACAAATGTCCATTTCTCTTGGGTAAATACCTAGGAGTGGGGTTGCTCAGTTGTATGACGAGTGTACGTATCACTGTAAAAGAGGCTGCCAAGCTGTTCTCCAGAGTGGCTGTATTGTGTAGCATTGTGGGAGAATTCCACTTGCTCTGCATCTTAACCAGAACTTGGTAGTGTGTCAAAAAAAATTAAAAACCGGTTTTTTAGCCATCTTAATAGGTGTATAATGATATCTCCTCACGGTTGGCAGAGATTTCCTTTATTCGCCTTGAGTAGTGTTGTGCCCCCAGTGCCTGGGTTAGTGCCTGCTATGTAGTAGACACTCAATGAATTTTTTTTTTTTTTTTACTGAGTGAATGAATGTATGGATGGATGAATGAATGAAGTCAAAGGGGCTTCCGGTATCTAAATCTGTTATAGCAAATACATAGCACACGTACCGCCAATTCCCCCATGCCCCATTCTGTTTCCATGGCAGACGTCACTCATCAATTGAGCCATTTTATCCACCTGCTTCATTTCAGACAGGTACGATCCAGTCCTTTGTGTAGCAAGTGAGATGAGCCCCATGAGCTAATGCAGCTTTAGTTCAAGCCTCTCATTGGCTGAAGAAGAGGCCAGGCTCAGAGCAGGGTCCAAGGCTGCCCAAGGACTCACAGCGAGCCAGTGGCAGGACTAGATCTCCAGGCTGGGCTCTCCCCAGAAAAATGCACGACGTCTCTGACAAGGCTGGAGTAGGATGGGAGGCATGGACGTGGATCTGGGCTTGAGGCCGGGTTGGAGCATTGTGGAGTGCTCCCTGGGCCCCGGCCGGGTGGGAAGGCTGATGCCGGCGCTCTTCCTGCAGGTGCCCAGGAGCTGCTGGGATGGCCTACCCGCCCACGTTGGCTCCCTGGCCCAGCGGGCGTACTGGGCTCTGCTGAGCCAGCAGAGGGACCAGAGCATCGTGGCCCTGGGCCAGAGCGGTGCTGGCAAGACCACCTGCTGCGAGCAGGTCCTGGAGCACCTGGTGGGGATGGCAGGCAGTGTGGATGGCAGGGTCTCAGGTACAGTGGTCTCCAGGTGACGTGCAGCTGGGACGTGGTGGGGGCGGTGGCGTGGGGGAAGGGAAGGGAGAGTCAGAGGGGGTGCTGGGCGGCTCTTTCTTATATCTGCTCAGCTAGCGTTCACTGAGCACCTGTGTGCAGACCCTGTGCTGGCTTCTGGGCAGGGCCACCCCTAGTCTGTTGGGTACTTTTGTGTGAATTAGAAACAGGTACTCCTTGCCTAAGACACTCACTGCCACATGTGGAACCGTCGTCACGCATTGACATTGTTAGAACCAAACACTTGACCACCACGTTCTGGGCCATCATCCTAATAAGTATACAGGCCTATGGCTATCTGATATAAATGCTGTGCCCTTAGGTGTGGTGTCCTTGTGCAGCGCACAGCCCACTGGACTGTGCAGAGGACCCGATAAGTAAAAACAAAGACAAGGAGGCACTGACAGCCGGAAGGGAGACTCAGCTGCTCATCTGTGCCAGACTCCAGTGCTCTGCACCGCTTGCTGGCCGAGCTGGGGAGGGGAGAGGCGGAGGGAGCACAGAGAAGGGGCCGGGGGGCTTCCTTGAGGAAATGATGTTTGAGCTGGGCATTAAAGAAAGAGTTTCAACATTGTAAATCAACTATACTTCAATAAAAAATAGTGTCAGTTGGTGATAATAATTACAATATTGATGGGGATCGTGGTAAATGCTTGCTGAGGACTTACGCGCCAGGCTCTATTCCAAGCAGGTTAACTTATTTATTATTTAAAACATCCCTATAAGGTAGACATTATTATTATTTGAATTTTATAGATGAGGCCATTAAAACGCAGGGAGGTTAACCAGCTTGCCCAAGGCCACACAGCTCATACATCCTAGCACCGAGATTCAAACACAGACAGTTTGGCTCCAGAGCTGTTACCCCTGGGCCAGTGTTCTCAATGTATTGTTGCCCCTCTGAGGAGCCTTTTTAGTTGTTCTTTCTCCTAATCGTCTCCCACCATGAAAAGTTAATGCCATAGATTCACCATATATTTGTTTATGCAGTGTGTGTGTATGTGTGTATATATATACAGACACACACAGACGTGTGTGTGTGTGTGTGTGTGTGTGTATCTGTGCTCTATTCTATACATAAGAAAGGAAAACTGCCCCCATCCTCAAGAATCAGTTTCTGCCCTCTTGGGGGCAGTATTCCCCCTGCTGAGAATATATGGCCCAGGCAGTATTGCTTTTCTAATAATAACAAACAATACTAACACCACCACATTTGGAGCATGTTCTGAGCACTTTACATTATTAAAGCTTTTAGTCTTTGTGGCAACCACATGAGGTAAGTAAGTACTATTATTACCCCCATCTTATAGATGGGGTATCTGAGGCACAGGGGGGTTAATTTATTCGCTCCAAATCAGGTGACTAACAACGGGGAGAGGCCATATTCAAGCTTGTTTAACCATTGTACTATCCTGCTTCTCCACTGGGCTTATTCCAATGCTTTATTGATCACCTGTTCTGCACCTGGCCCAGGTTAGAGCCCTGTGAGGAGCTGGGGATACAGCAAGGAGAGGCCCTCCCAGAATGTAGATCTGCTGAAAGTGTGTGTTGGGGGAGTGGAAGTCAGGCTAGGCTGTATCCAGGTGCCTAGCACATAGTGGGTGCTTGTTAAATAGTTATGTTAAAAAGCTTGGGACTGCTGGGCTTTTTGAGCTGGCTGTGATGGGCGTTCCCCGAGAGCAGGTCCAAGAATGTTAATGCTCTGCCCTCCTCCTAGACTCCACCAGGCCCAGGAGGCCCTAGGGCAGCCCTTGTCACTCAGATCGTACCAATCCTAGGTGTGTGTATCTCCCCTTCTGGGCTCACTCTTGCTCACCCCGCGCCCCTGCTTGCAGCACAGGGCCAGCCCAGCAGCGGAAGAGGTGTGGCTTAGAGCTGAGTTGGGGGAGTGGAGGGGCCCCTGCTGGGGCCTGGGGCCAGAATGGGGTCCTGTGAGAGGTGGGGGTGGCAGCACCCGGGCCACGGGTGATGCCCTGTCTGTGCCCCACCAGTGGAGAAGATTCGAGCCACCTTCACTGTCCTCCGGGCCTTTGGCTCCGTGTTCACCGGCCACAGCCGCCGTGCCACCCGGTGCTCCATGGTGATGTCACTGGACTTGAACGCCACAGGCCGAGTCACGGCCGCCCAGCTCCAGGTGAGGCCTCTGGGTGGGAGGGAGAGGGGGCTCTTTGGGGCTGCAGTAGCCTCAGCCCCACTCAGCAGGGCCCACGCCTCCAGCTGGGACCCTGGAATGTGTCTAAATGGTCATCGCTCCCCAGGCCAAGGCCAGCTCCTCCCCACCTCACTCAGTGCCCAGACATCTCCTCCCGGAGCAGGCCAGCTCGTCTGTGCCTCGGAGTATCACAGGGATGAAATATTCATGAGTAGATACATAATTCAGCCGCTCATTAGCTGGGTCTTAAAAGCGTAAGCTGAAATTAAACAGGCGCTCGCTGGCCTTCTGCGGCAGCCCGTGTGTGACAGGCACATGGCCTGTTTGTTCCTCTCTCTGAAATCACCTGGCTCCTCCCCTTCCCCCCCCCCCCCCGCCCCCGCCAACATTCTGTTTGAACAGAAAACAGGATTAGGTTATTAGAAGGGTTGTTTGTATGCGGAGCTAGGAGAATACCCAGACTCGCTGGTGCACGATAAATCCCTTTCTGTCCCGGCCCTGAAAGTCTACCGTGCATCACCATGTGGGTCAAGTTATTAAGGGCTTCGGTTGCATAAGAGTGTGTTGGAGGGCGGCTCTGGGTTAATTGTTAGTACCCTTGGATTCCTTCATCGGAATGAGCCCGTTGCATTCGTTGATTGCCTGCGTGGACTCTGAATCAGTGAGACAAAGGCCTGGCACGTTTTGATTTGGAGGCGTCCAGCCAAGTTGGGGCCTGAGGTGCTGCCTCGAAGAGTGGGCCTGGGGGTTGGTGGGGGTGTGCGGGCAGCCTAGCGGGGCCTCGTGCTGACCGGCGCCTGTCCTCTCCCCTGGCAGACGATGCTGTTGGAGAAGAGCCACGTGGCCCGGCAGCTGGAAGGGGAAGGCAGTTTCGAGGTTTTCTCCCAGATGCTATCCGGATTGGACCTGGCTCTCAGGTGAGCGACTGGGCTGAGCAGGGACAGCCGAGGGCAGTGAGACAAAGGGCCTCCGCTCTCCAGGGCCCCAGCCCTGCCTCTGCCCAGAGGTGAGAGGCAGTGGAGCCCAGTGGTTAGGAATCTGGCCTCTGATTCTTGCTGCCTGGTACTGCTCCTGGGCTGGGTGAACCTGGCCAGGTGTCACCTGCTCTGAACCTCCGTTTCTTCCTCTGTAAAGTGGAAATAGTACCTTGACTGCTGACCTTACAGGATTAAGTGAGATAATTCACATATGGCTCTTTATACACGCTGGGGGGTGGTGGTGGATGTCTGCTGTGACGGTGACATTTTGGTACAGGTTCTGACAGCAGCGTGGGAGGTGGGCAAGGAACAGCAGACCCCAAATCTTCCAGAAGCTCCTAAACTCTGTGAGAGCCTTGGGTGCACCTGAGGTAGCTCAGGGCGAGGAGGCACCAGGTGGAACAGCAGAGAAGCCACAAGACTCATCTGGGAGGGCCTTCTGGGGGAGGTGGCCCAGGGAGTCATCTCTGCCCCTCGCTGACTCCTGGGAATTCTTGGACATGTGGCTCCCTGTCTCTGAGCCTTGGTTTCCTCATCTGTTGAACGAATGAGTAAGGTTCTATCTAGTGAAGCTCCGGGGAGTGCTCACCCCAGGCGAGGGGTGATAATTTTCAATTTGCCTCTGCGTCCCCCATCATTTGTCTCCTGCCTTCCACCCCCGTCTGAAGGGCAGGCCCAACCTGTCCTGAGCCTCTTGGCTAAGGCCAGAGGGGCACCTTACCCTTTGGAGAGAGGGCAGATTAGGGAGGAAACTCCCAGTTTTCAGAGCAGGGTAACTGAGGAGTAAGGAAGCTTCTGGAAGGCCTTCACTTAAGAAGGGCCCATTGAGGGCAGCAAGTGAGGAATATTCGGGAGGCAGGGCCAGGGCCTGAGGCAGACCCCGGGGCCACCTGGGGCACTCTGTGGAGCCCCGTGCCATGATGCCCACCTGCCCTGCCAGGCCACTGGTGTGGGTGGGTCCTCCCTTACTTCTGGTCCCTTCTCTGTTTCCAGGACAGAACTGTACCTGCACCAGCTGGCAGACAGCAGCTCCTTCGGCATGGGCGTGTGGCCTAAGGTAAAGAGGAGGTCCTTCTGGGTGTGAGTGGGTGTCTGTGTCCCCATGGCCAAGATGGGCGGGTCCCCTGTGTGGCTCGTCCCTCTGCCACTGGGGTAAGTAGTTGGCAAGGGCTGGTCACGTGGGGGAGGCAGGGTTGCCTTTATGGGGCCTGGGCTTGTCAGGGAAATGAGTCTTGTGCTAATAAAGGGAACCAGGAGGTGGTTTGTGTAGAGGTAAGGGCGCGGTCTCCGGGACAGGCTGTCTGGGTTCAAACCCCGGCTCTGACACTTACTGGATATGAGACCTCAGGCATGGACCCTAGCCTCTCTGAATGTCTGTGTCCTCTTCGGTAAAATAACAACAGAACGGGCGGGCAGGCTGAGGGGAGGACAGAGCGTGGCACGGCCTGCCCGCCTGGGCCACGGGGAGAAGGTCGGGGCGCCGCCCGCGCCCTCGTTCCGCTGCCTGGCGTCCTTTGTGGAGGCAGGGCTCCCAAGGAGCTCAAAGGCCAGGGAAGGACACACGGGACGGTCCAGAGCCACCCTACCGCTCCAGTGGTGCAGCACCCTCTCTGAATTCCTACTGCCACCAAAACACATCCCTAAGGCCTTTGGGAAGAATTGCTAGGACCCAGGAAGGCGGCCCCTTGCTGTGGTCCAGACTTCAGCAGCTGCCGATGACCAGAGGGAGCCAGCCGGCCGGCCGTGAGCAGGAGGACAGGACACGGGGACAGGGACAGCCACAGCCGGGCTTCCCGCAGCTGTGCCCACCGCCAGAACCAGCTCCAGCCAGTCACAGCCCCCGAGATGCCAAACAGTGACGGGCGAGAGGCCGGCAGGAAACTGACACCCCCTCACTGGAGAGCCTGCCCGGTCGGGGTGCGGGGCACCATCCCCGTCTGAACTCACCCCACAGCTCAGCCGTCTCCCAGTGACCCAGACGCGTCACCACGGCCCCAGGGCTGATCCCCGACCAAGGTCAGAACTCCCCCCAGTGTGACGGCCCCCATGCCACTCCTGTGGTGGAAGGGACGGCAGGCAGAGACCAGGAGTAGAGTCTTTTTTATTAATGGCTGCGTTTTCAAAGAACCATTTTGTTACCAGGAAAGCTCCCCAGGAAGGGATTGCATTAGTGCAACAAGGGGGAGCCTTGATGCCAGGCTTTCCAGACACTTCCAGGTGGAGACTTTTGGCCTAGGCCGGCCGCCGGGGACTCGGGGGCTGGGAGGACACACGGCCCCTCCCCCGCCCCGACGGGGCGCTAAGGCACCCGGCCCGCCCGGGGGGGCAAAACCCCGTGCCGTCAGCAGGCCGGCGGCTTGCAGCCCTCAACCTGCAGCCCTTTGCTCAGGAGGAAGGCGTCCTGCATGGGGTCACAACCCAGGAAGAGCTTCACCATGCCCTTGGCATCCTCGGAGCCCCCTGGCCTCAGAATGCAGCTTCTGTAGTCCATGGCAACCTGAGGAGAGGGGGCGGGGCTGCAGGAGGGTGGAGCACCCCCTTCACGGAGGGTGTGGGTGTGGCCACCTCTGCTGTGACTCAACAAAGGGCAGGGGAGCAGGGGGTTCTGGGCAGGGCCCTCAGAGCCTGGCAGGCCCAGGCGGGCGGCACAAGCATCTAGGCCCAGGCCAAGGACCTCCGTGTTGGTCTGCACGGCAGGCCGGCCTCTCACCTTGCCACTCAGGACGCCCTCCTGCTTGAAACGAGTGTGTGGACCGTGTCCGCGGAGTACACCTCGCTGCACAGGTAGCCATAGGACTGGGCGTCGTAGCTTCCTGCCAGGTGGCCGAAGGTCGCAGGCAGGTGGGTCCCTGGGACACACGCGGAGAGGCTCCTGCCCGGCCCCCTGGCCGCTCCGTGCCCCTTCCCCAGAGCCCAGAGCTTGGGGCCTCAAAGCAGCCCTGTCTGAGTCCCCTGCCACTAGAGGGAGTATTGGCCCAACACTTCTAGAAAACGGGGACCTTGCTGGCAACTCAGTGGAGGGACACAATTCAATCTTTGCCGACTTTCTGCTGAAGCTCACGAGGGTTCACCCCTAAGCCTCTTACAGGGACAGCTGCCCGAGGCTCCGAGGGATGAGTCAGGGCTCGCCCTCCAGCACGGGGAGAGCGCGGGTTAAAGCGCTCACGAGGGAGTGAACTGCGTCTCCGCACCGACACGCACGGGCAAACCTCGTCGACGCGTTCCGTCCGGGGTATGAAGCCCTCTCCTGCCTCTTCCAGGCTCTCCAGAAAGCACGTGCAGATACGCCCAGCCCACCCTCGGACTCCGCGGGCCACAGCTGGAGGGACCAGCCCAGGAACCCAGGCAGGAAGAGGCCAGAGGTCAGCGAGCCTCGACCAGAGCCCGTCAGTCGGTCCCCCTTCACACACCACCAGAGGATCCTCTTGACCTGGGCAGTAGCCGCCAACCGACCGCTAAGGTGGGCCCGGCGTGCGCTTGGCTACCTGGCGTGGCTGGGACCCCGAGGATCTCCTGGCAGAGGCGGGCATTGTCCTAGGCCGGGTCCGAGGGCGTCTGCGTGTGCAGGGCCTGGTCCACCTTGGCCAGGACGATCTGGCGCAGGTTGAAGAGGCCTGGAGGGCGGGAGGAAGGAGACGGGGGCGCTGGCACTGTGTCCAGGCCGCGCTTTCCAGCCGGGCGGTCCGGGAGCCCCTTTCCTTTCCCTCGGCCCGGCCGCACGGGGGTTGGCCAGCCGGGACTTGATGAGCTTGTCCAGCAGCTCCTGGGGGACGGCGCTGCTCGTGCCCCGCCGAGACTGGCAGCAGCGCCAGGGCTTCACAGGGCGCGGCGCTCCCGGCCCCAGAGCCTACCCTCTGGTTCTCATCCCCGGCTGTCACCAGAGTCGCAGGCAACGTGCCCTTCTTTTCGTTTGTCTTTTTTCCGGCCCGCAGCCACGCAAAGCTGTGAAGCCCTGCCACTCGCTGCCACGTGGATGCACCCTGAGAACACGATGCTCAGCGAGAGAAGTCAGACACAGAAGGACACACAGGGTGTGACCCCACTGAGGGGAAACGTCCAGAACAGGTAGATCCACAGAGTCAGAGTGGGTTCCTGGTTGTCAGGGACAGGGGAGGGGAGGGAATGATAACTAAGGGCGTGAGGGACCTTTTTGGGGTGAGGGAAATGTTCCAGAACAGGGCAGTAGTGACGGCTGCACAGCTCAGTAAAGTGTCCCCACGCGCTCCGGTTGCAGTCTGTGAGAGCATCGCTCTCAGGACGAAGGGCTGACTGCAGGAAGACTGAACGAGCACTGGGTCCTGGGCCCAGACGCTCATCTGGGGACCCCCCCCACATTGGGAAGTCACTGGGACTTGCTGAGCCTCCACCGAGACTGGCAGCAGCCCCAGGGCCTCACAGGGCGTGGTGCTCCCGGCCCCAGAGCCTAACCTCTGGTTCTCATCACTCATCACTCACCAGCCTTGCATGCAACGTTCCTTTCTTCTATTTTGTCTTTTTTAAAGGCAACTCTTGAATACCTGTATTTAACATGCAGGGAACCAGTCCTGACTCCTTGATCTGGGACTTCCAGCCTCCAGAGTCTCGAGGACATCCACTTCCGTTGTTTACGCGCCCAGTGCGTGGGGTTTGATGATGGAAACTGACACCGAGGGCGTCTCCTCGTGCGGGGTGACATCAGCGGAAGAATCCCGTGGCGAGGGCCTGCCTGAGGACCACGGGAGAGCCCGGGCCCTCCCCGCCCCCTGCCTTCAGCCCCTCGCCCGCACCCTCCTGGGAGCGGAGCTGGTGCATCGCTTGCCAGAACTCATGGAAGTAGGTCTCCAGCTCATCATGCTGGAACAGGGAGGGCGGGTTGGGCGTAGGCTTGGTGAAGTTGGCCACCATGGCCGCGATGGCAATCTGGCGCCTCCCGTCCTGCTGCAGGCAGCCCGGCTGCAGGCCAAAGCAGGCCATGTGCCCGGACTTCCCTTCCCTGGGGAGGGACGCGGGTGAGGCCCCGCTACCACAGAGGAGCCCCGGCCCACGGCCGACAGGTTCCCCCACGCATGCACCGAGGGTAGAGGTCCAGGTAGAACTTGCTGATGGATGACCTTGCCCGAGGCCGCGTCCCGGACCGTGTAGAGCCTCACATCTTCATCTTCGTGACGCATGTTGGCGCCTTCCTCCAGGTCGAAGGTCAGCCCCAGCAGCTCCTGGGAGATGCCCAGCCGCCCGCGCGTGACCACCTGCATGGGGAAGGACTCATTGAGCAGGTACTGGTCCACGTGGTAGCGCGTCTCCTCCCCCTGGTTCATGTAGTAGCGCAGGTCCTAGACGTTGATGGGCCCATCAAAGTGCAGGCCCCGCCTCTGGCACTCAGCCTTCTTTAGCTCCAGGATCAGGGCCGCTCCTGCTCCCCGAGGGGCTTCAGCTTCTGGGCCAGCTCATCTGCGGGCGGAGGGGAGAGGCTCAGCTATGTCCCTGTGGCAGCCGCCCAGCCGCCCCCCACCCCACGCCCCTCGAGGCAGAATGAAGGGTTGGGGAAGGTGACCCCCAAGGGCTGACACAGTGGGGTCTCAGGCAGCACCACGTCCAGTCAAGGTCCACCTGACCCCCGTCCCCACTGGGACTCGGGGAGGCGGGGTTACCTAGGAAAGTGGCCACCACCTGGCTGGTCTTGGCCATGTTCATCTCCAGCACAGAGTCGGCACGCGTGCTGAATCCCAGCAGGCGGGACTTCTGAGCCTGCAGCCTTACCAGCTCCCCGAGGATCGCGCAGTTCTCCTGGAACCCAGAGACAGCCAGCGCTGGGGACCGTGGGCCACGCCCTCCCCACAGGCCCCGGGCCAGGTCTCTGTGGGTGGGAGGGCTCTCAGGCCACTGGCAGGCACAGCCAAACCCCCTCCCTCCTCCTCCTGGCCTGGATTTCTAGACACTTTGGTGCTGTCCTAACATGTGGTCTTTATGAACACAGGTCCTTTTGGAACCAGAAACGGCGTGAACCATGATGAGCTCTAAGGCCAAGGGCAGGAAGAAATGTGACCAGGCTCTCCAGGAGCCACCCAGGGGCCTCCCCGGGCTCAACAATACAAACTTGGCTGCCGTGCAGACAGCAGCTCATCCCCACGGCGCCCGAACACCCAGCCCCTGGACGGCGAGAGACCTGTTGCTGCAGGTGCCCCGTGGTTGGCTGGTGAGGCCTGGCCCCAGGCGTACGCCACCTTCTCTGGGGCCACCTCTCTGGGTCTGCGGTGGGGTTCTCCTGGGAGCCCCCAGTCACCACAGGACCAACGTGGCCTGTCTGCAGCCCAAGAAGGTGGGGACACAGGTCTGTCCCCCGTGGACATCACCCGCGAGGCCGAGCAAGCACCAGTGGTGTCTGCGGGGAAGATGAAGGGCTCATGCACAGCCCCCATCTACTGAAGATGCTAAACGGGAGAAGCACAGACTGCAGCCACATGCGGTATGGACCAAACGCAAGTGTCCTTGCAGGAACCGATGTCTGAATGTCGAGGCTGTTCCCGGGCCACAGTGAGAAGGCCCAGGCCCCACGCAAGGCACAGAGAGGGGATGGGGGGAACATCTGCGAATCTGAGCTCATCGGGCATCACCCCAGAAGGAGAGGGAGAGAGCCAGAAGGAGATACGGAGGGAGAGGGAGAGAGAGGGAGGTACAGATGTCTCTCCTTTCCCTGGGGGTTCTCTAGTGCAGCCAAGCCTGAAAACCACTGCATTTCGGGAGATGGGTCCTCGTGGAAAAGTTAAATAGTAGCTCATGGCATTATCGACACATATTAAAATGGCCCCAAATCTTGGGGAGTCAGGGAGGGGAGCTGGCGGCTGCCTCGTAAAGGAGGAGAGATTGGGCGTCAGAGGAGGTGCCTGCCTCCACCACCTCCGCCGCCGCTGCCCCCCCCCAGGGCCCCGCAGACTTCATCTCCCAGCTGTGGTCCTGGGCTGGAAGGCAGCGGGGAGGTCAGGCCGTCCCAAGCATCAACGTTGACTTCAGGGCTGATCTGAAAGGCGCCTGGTGTTTGTTGAAGCAGAAAAAAGAGAAAGCAGTGGGCAGAGGATGGGAGGGGGAGGGAGCCCCCATCAGCCCTTCTCCCTGTCTCCCTCTCTGTCTCCCTCCCTCCCTCCCTCCCTCTACCTCCCTGCCTCTCACTCTCCCTCCATCTCTCCCTCTGCCTCTCTCCCTCCCTCTCTCCCTCCCTCTCTCCCTGTCCCTCTTGCCCTGTCCTGTCCCTCTCTCCCTCCCTCCATCCCTGTCTCTCTTTCCCTGTCCCTCTCTCCCTCTCCCTCTATCCGTCCCCCCTCCCTTTCCCCGTTTCCATCTCCCTCTCTGCCTCCCTCTTTCCCTGTCCCTGTTTCCCTGCTCTGCTCTCCCTCTCCCTCTCCCTCTTTCCCTCTCCCTCTCTCCCTGTCCCCCTTTCCCTGTCCCTGTTTCCCTGTTCCGCTCTTCCTATACCTCTTTCCCTCTCCCTCTCTCCCTCTCGTGCTCCCTCTCCCTCACCCTCTCCCTCCACCTCCTTCCCTCTCCAGAGAGGGAAGAAGGTGGAGGGAGAGGGACAGGGAGCAGGAGAGGGAGGGGGGAGAGGGAGAGAGGGATAGAGGGAGGGAGAGGGACAGGGAGCAGGAGAGGGAGGGGGAAGAGGGAGAGAGTGATGGAGGGAGGGAAAGACAAAGACATCTCTCCCTCCCTCCCTCTATCCCTCTCTCCCTCTCTCCCTCCCTCTCTCCCTCTTCCTCGCTCCCTCTCCTCCCTCTCCCTCCGTCTCTCCATCTCCCTCACTCCCTCCCAGAGACAGAGAGACGAAGAGGCAGAGACAAGGGAGAGGGAGAGAGGGAGAGGGAGAGAGAGGGTGAGAGAGGGAGAGACGGAGAGAGGGAGAGAGAGAGAGGTCTCTTCCTCCCTTTCCCTCTCTCCTCCTTCTCTCCCTCTCTCCCACTCTCCCTCTTCCCTCTCCCTCCCTCCCCCCTCCCTCTCTCCCTCTCCCCCTCTCCCTCGTCTCTCCCTCTCCCTCCATCTCTCCCTCTCTGGGAGGGAGTGAGGGAGAGGGAGAGACAGAGGGAGGGAGAGGGTGAGACAGAGGGAGGGAGAGGGAGAGAGGAAGGGAAAGGGCGAGGGAGGGAGAGGGAAGGAGGACGAGACGTCTCTCCGTCTCTCCCTCTCCGTCTCCCTCCCCCTCCCTCTCTCCCTCTCCCTCCCTTCCTCTCCCTCTCCCTCTCCTAGAGGGAGGGAGGGAGAGGGAGAGACAGAGGGAGAGGAGAGGGGGAGTCGGAGAAGGAGGTAGGGAGAGGGAGAAGGCGAGAGGGTGCCTGCTTCCCTCTCTGTCTCCCTCCCTCCCTCCCTCCCTCTCCGTGTCCCTGTCTCCCCCCTCTCCCTCTCCCTCTGTCTCTCCCTCTCTGGGAGGGAGAGAGGGAGAGGGAGAAGGAGGGAAAGTGATGGAGGGAGGGAGAGGGAGAGAAGGAGGGGAGAGGGAGAGGGAGGGAGGAAGAGAGCTCTCCCTCTCTCCCCCCTCTCTCTCCCCCTCCCTCTCTCCCTCTCCCCCTCTCCCCCTCTCCCTTGTCTTTGCCTCTCCCTCCATCTCTCCCTCTCTGAGAGGGAGTGAGGGAGACGGAGAGACGGAGGGAGAGGGAAAGGGAGGAGAGGGAGGGAGGGAGGGAGAGACGTTTCCTCCCTCCCTTTCCTCCCTCTTCTCCCTCTCCTTCTCCCTCTCCGTCTAACTCTCCCGCTCCCTCCATCTCTCCATCTCCCTCACTCCCTCCCAGAGGGAGAGGGGAGGGAGAGAAGGAGAGGGAAAGAGGAGAGGGAAGAGGGAGAGGAAAGAGGCAGAGGAAAGAAGCAGAGGGAAGAGGCAGAGAGGGAAGAGGGAGAGAGGGAGAGGGAGAGAGAGGGGGAGAGAGGGAGAGACGGAGAGAGGGAGAAAGAGAGAGGTCTCTTCCTCCCTTTCCCTCTCTCCTCCTTCTCTCCCTCTCTCCCACTCTCCCTCTTCCCTCTCCCTCTCTCCCCCCTCCCTCTCTCCCTCTCCCCCTCTCCCTCGTCTCTCCCTCTCCCTCCATCTCTCCCTCTCTGGGAGGGAGTGAGGGAGAGGGAGAGACAGAGGGAGGGAGAGGGAGAGACAGAGGGAGGGAGAGGGTGAGACAGAGGGAGGGAGAGGGAGAGAGGAAGGGAAAGGGCGAGGGAGGGAGAGGGAAGGAGGACGAGACGTCTCTCCCTCTCCGTCTCCCTTCCCCTCCCTCTCTCTCTCTCCCTCCCTTCCTCTCCCTCTCCCTCTCCTAGAGGGAGGGAGGGAGGGAGAGGGAGAGACAGAGGGAGAGGAGAGGAGGAGTCGGAGAAGGAGGTAGGGAGAGGGAGAAGGCGAGAGGGTGCCTGCTTCCCTCTCTGTCTCCCTCCCTCCCTCCTTCCCTCTCCGTGTCCCTGTCACCCCCCTCTCCCTCTCCCTCTGTCTCTCCCTCTCTGGGAGGGAGAGAGGGAGAAGGAGGGAAAGTGATGGAGGGAGGGAGAGGGAGAGAGGGTGAGGGAGAGAGGGAGAGAAGGAGGAGAGAGGGAGAAGGAGGGAGGAAGAGAGCTCTCCCTCTCTCCCCCCTCTCTCTCCCCCTCCCTCTCTCCCTCTCCCCCTCTCCCCCTCTCCCTTGTCTTTGCCTCTCCCTCCGTCTCTCCCTCTCTGAGAGGGAGTGAGGGAGACGGAGAGACGGAGGGAGCGGGAAAGAGAGGAGAGGGAGGGAGGCAGAGGGAGGGAGAGACGTCTCCTCCCTCCCTCTCCTCCCTCTTCTCCCTCTCCCTCTCCCTCTCCCTCCAACTCTCCCGCTCCCTCCATCTCTCCATCTCCCTCACTCCCTCCCAGAGGGAGAGACGGAGGGAGAGGCAGAGACAGGGGAGAGGGAGAGAGGAAGAGGGAGAGAGAGGGGGGAGAGAGGGAGAGGGAGAGAGGGGGAGGGAGAGAAGGAGAGGGAAAGAGGAGAGGGAAGAGGGAGAGGAAAGAGGCAGAGGAAAGAGGCAGAGGGAAGAGGGAGAGGAAGAGGGAAGAGGGAGAGAGGAGAGAGGGAGATAGGGAGAGGAAAGAGAGAGGGAGAGGGAGGGAGAGGGAGAGAGGGAGGGAGAGAGGAAGAGACAGAGGGAGAGCGAGAGAGGGAGTGGGAAAGAGGTAGAGGGAGAGCGGAACAGGGAAAGAGGTACAGGGAGAGAGGGAGGCAGAGAGGGAGGAGAGGAAGCAGGGAGAAAAGAGAGAAAGAACACACCGTCTACATTTCTGTCAAATGACACCGGGGATCCTTACACAACCAGGAGAAAGTAACACAGGGAGGCTCTTTCTCAGCTGGAACTGGAACTGCAGACGGGGCCAAACACCACCAGGCTGGCCACACGTGTCCAGCCGCCGCTCCAGCCCCGTCAGCCGTGAGTCCGGTCACCAGGGCTCTGAGTGTCTGCTCCAGGGAGCTGGGGTTCACCCTCTCACCCGGGAGGCCAGGCCAAGAGAGCAGGGCCCCGGGCTGGACACATAGGGGAAAACGCATCCCCACAGGACAGCTTGTGCGAGCAGATTCAGCTACCAGATTCTAGAGGCCCGGGACCACCCTGTGGCCCGTGAAACCCAGGAGCCACGAGGGTCTTGCAACGTGATTCCTGTCCGTTGGACTGTAAAGTTTATGTAGGGAATCTTGGAAACAGTGGTAACAAGGCTGAATTGGAACGAGCTTTAGGCTATTATGGACCACTCTGAAGTGTGTGGGGTGCTAAAAACCCTCCCGGCTTCGCTCTCGTTGAATGTGAAGATCCCCAAGATGCAGCCGATGCTGTCCGAGAACTAGATGGGAGAACACTATGTGGCTGCCGAGTAAGAGTGGACCTGTCGAATGGGGAAAAGAGAAGTCGAAATCGTGACCGCCTCCTTCTTGGGGTCGTCGCCCTCGAGATGATTATGGGAGGAGGAGTCCTCCACCTCCCACACATCTCCAAGATGGAGAGCCTTCTCCGTCAGCCAGAGCAGGTCCCTTTCTAGATATAGGAGAAGAGAGAGATCCCTGTCCCAAGAGAGAAATCACAAGCCGTCCCGATCTTTCTCTAGGTCTCCTAGCCGATCTAGGTCAGATGAAAGGAAATAGAAGACCACTTTGCAAGAGGAGTGGTGTACAGGCAATAACTTCATTTGGCAGGAGTATGTACAGAAAATTCAAGTTTTGTTTGAGACTTCCGAAGCTTGGTGCACTTTTTAAATGTTTTAGTTGTTCACATTTGTTTGTCTCTTGGGACAGTGACACATAAAGGTGTCATTCTCTATGGTTTGAAATGGGTCCTGGGAGGCATGTAATATGAAGAATTGTTACAATGTTCCCTTAAGCAAAATTGAACTTGCTTTGAATTTTTGGTCTTGCCTAGACTGATAATAAAACTCTAACTCCTGCCCACCTAAAGTGTGATGTTTACTATTATGGAAACAACACTGGCAAACATTGAAAAGACTTTCTGTAGCTGGGATATGGTATGCAGCTGTAGTTAAGCAAGCAGTCTTTAAAAGGTGCTGTGAACCCAAGCCAGCAGGTAAAAATGAAAGCCGCACCCTTACCCTAGATTAGAGGTTTAAAAATTCCACTAGTCTTCACACCGGACAAGAGATTGTCCAGGGAGTTTAAAATCTAAGAAGTTTCAAGGAAGTTAGTTTACCTTTGAGTTAGGTCATACGTCCCCTCTGTGATTGCTGTACATGAATACATAGCTCTTTGTAATATTTTTTGGAAATTTGAGATTATCAAGATACCAATGTCCTGCCAGATTAAGAGTATATTGTAGAGCTGAACTTTGAGTTACTGTGCAATTTTTTTTTTCATGCTGTCATTTGTAATATGTTTTGTGAGAATCCTTGGGATTAACGTTTTGGTTGCAAAAGAAAAAAAGAAAAGAAAAGAATCCGCCTGCCAATGCAGGGGACACAGGTTCAAGCCCTGGTCCGGGAAGATCCCAGGTGCCGCAGATCAACTAAGCCCGTGGGCCACAACTACTGAGCCTGCACTCTAGATCCTGGGAGCCAGAACTACTGAGCCCCCGTGCCACAACTACAGAAGCCCACACGCAACGAAGACCCAACGCAGCAAGAAAAAAAAGACGATACTGGCCAGGTGATCAAGGGTAAAATCGTTTGTCATAAGTCCCGTTGGTGGTGTGTATCCTTGATGTGACCTGAGGAGAATGGCATTTTTATCTCTGTCTGGGTCTTCCGCCCCAAACCCCATAACTCCAGACCAACCATAAGAAAACATCAGAAAACAAACAGACTAACAAATTGAGGGACAAAACACCTGACCAGTCCTCCTCAAAACTTTCAAGGTATCAAAACCCAGCGACGTCTGAGAAATGTCACAGCCCAGAGGAGACTGGGACAGAAAAAGGATGTTAGGGGAATACTAGGGAAATTCTAATAAAGTGTGGACTTTAGTTAATAACAATGTATCCATCTTGGTTCCTTAGTTGGATAAACATGTCACACTAAGGTACTAATGAGTTGGAAATAGGGGTACTGGGTCAGGGTCCACGGCACTCTGTACACTCTGTACAGATCTTTGCAACTTTTTTGTAACTCTAAGCTCTTGTAAAATTAAGCGAGTACTGAACAGAGCTAAGAATGTTATTTCCCTGATTTGAACATGCCTGAGTTTCTTTTCATGGTCACATTTTTGCTATTTGGATGTGTCTTGGAATCAGTAGCAAAGGAGAGTTGCCAGCCCCTGGGAAGATGTGGGTGGTTCGCAGGTGGCTTGCTCTGGAGCTGAAGACCACGGTGGGGTGGGAAGTCTGCAGCCTCGGGCTGCACTTAGAAACATGGGAGGGGATGGGCCAGCTCAGTTAGGGATGGAACCTATAAATAAAACTTTTTTCTTTTCCGTTATGGCTTATCACAGGATACTGAATATAGTTCCCTGTGCTAGACAGTAGGACGTTGTAGTTTATCCATCCTATGTTTAATAGTTTGCATCTGCTAACCCCAAACTCCCAATCCAACCCTCCCTCACTGTTTCTCCCCCTTGGCAACCACAAGTCTGTTCTCTATGTCTGTGAGTCTGTTTTTGTTTTGTAGACGAGTTCATTTGTGTCGTATTTTAGATTTCACATATAAGTGAGATCATATGATATTTGTCTTTCTCTTCTGACTTACTTCACTTAGTATGATAATCTCTAGGTCCATCCACGTTGCTGCAAATAGCATTATTTCATTCTCTTTATGGCTGAATAATATTCCATTGTATATATGTACCACATCTTCTTTATCCATTCATCCATCAGTGGACATTTAGGTAGCTTCCATGTCTTGGCTACTGTAAATAGTGCTGCAATGAACGTTGGGGTGCATGTATCTTTCTTTCTTTCTTCTTTCCTTCTTCCTTTCTTCCTTTCTTTCTTTCTCTCTCTCTCTTTCTCTTTCTTTCTTTCTTTCTTTCTCTCTCTTTCTCTCTTTCTCTCTTTCTTTCTTTCTTTTTTCTTTCTTCTTTTATTGTCACACGGCATGTGAGATCTTAGTTCCCTGACCAGAGATGGAACCCACGCCCCCTGCACTGGAAGCATGGATTCTTAACCACTGGACCACCAGGGAAATGCCAGGGGTGTATGTATAGTTTTGAATTAGAGTTTTCTCCGGATCTATGCCCGGGAGTGGAATTGTGGGACCCTATGGCAGCTGTATCTGTTCCTGCACGCCTCACATCAACCACCTGCACTCCAATCCTTGCTCTCAACGTCATCTTCGGGGAACCCAACCTGCGACAGGGACCTTGACAAGAAGAAATGGCTCAGGGAAAAGCTACCTGCACGGGGAGGAGATAGAGACCATCGCCCCTGGGGTGCGGAGGGGAGAGTGGGTGCAGAGGTTTGTCATTTCACCCCCGATACTCATCTCAGCCCTCGTGGCTGCCCCACTCTAGGTCACCTCGGGATACAGAGGTGAGCCGGTTAGAGTCCCTGCCTGTGCAGGAATCGGGGCACCAGCGGGTCTGAATAATACTAGTGCAGGGTCTCCCCCGTGGCACTGGGGTTATTCGGGGCGGGTCATCCTCTGCTGAGGGCCCCTCCTGGGCACTGTGTGGGGTTTAGCAGCATCCCTGGCCTCACCCATTTGATTCCAGGGGCCCTCCCTCCCAGTTGTGACAACCACAGATTTTCCCCACACATCACGGAAGAACTGGGTGAGGCGGGGGCAGGATGGCTCTGGGCGAGGACAGCTGTGTTGAAGCAACCAGCCTGGCCCAGGGCAAGGTCTGCCCCAATCCCGTCAGCGCCTGCATTTAGAACTGCCCCTTTCCTCTCCCACCTCCCCTGCCCTGCAGTGGTCTCCGAGACATCATCCCCATGTAATAAATCACACCTTCTCAGTTTACTGTTTGCTGCCCTCACTAGAACGTGAGCTCTTTGAGGACAGGGATGCTGTTATGTCCCCAGCACCTAGAAGAGTGTCTGCTGTGTAGTAGATGCTTCATAAATACTTGCTGAATAAAGGAGTTGAATAAAGGGATGAGTGGATGAATGAATGAAGGTTACAATGGAAGGAGGGGGGAGATTCCCTTTCTGGCTCTCGGGGGTTGGGAGATCAAGTGAAAGATCTGTCCTAAATAGGCTGACCAGCCTTCTGGGGTTCCCCGGGACTGAGAGTTTCCCCAGAGTTCCAGCGCTCAAACCTGAGCGGTCCTGGGCAAACTGGGGGCGGGTGTTGGTCACCCTATCTAAACACAGTAACAATTCCAGCTGCAATAGCAATGGCCAATGACCTCTACGGTCTTATTGACCATGCACAGTTCTCTACCTGGCGGGGAAGGGTGGGCCGGGATTGGAATTCTGGTGATCCAGGGCGGGTGAGGGCACACCCCGGGCTTGTGGAGGGGAGTCCAGGAAGGTTCTGGAGGAAGTGACAGTGACACAGGAGGGAGGGAGGAGTCTAAGGAAGAACATCCCACATGACAACCTGTGCCAATGGCCCTGGGCCCAAGGTCACACCTGACCAGGGCTTGCTTTTTTTTTTTTCTAATTTACTTTTCCCCACATGGATATGCAATTGTCCTAATGCCATTTATTGAAAACTCCTTAATTTCCCCACTTTCTATCATATCAAGTTCTCATATATCTGTTTCTGGACCTTTTTTCTATACCATAGAGCTATACGTCCCATCCTTGCACCACTAGGGCTGTTTCATCACTATAACTTTATTTATTCATTTTGTTTTGGCCGTGCTGTGTGGCATGTGGGATCTTATGTCCCTGACCAGGGATCGAACCCGCGTCCCCTGCAGTGGAAGCTCGGAGTCTTAATCACTGGACCTCCAGGGAAGTCCCCAGGGCTTGCTTTGACATCCATGGAATGGTGGCAGGTGGGCACGGGGAGCAGCTGTCTGTGAGCCATCCTGGGTAGAAATGCAGGGTGGAGGGGAGGACAGATGGAGCTGGAGGGGAAGAAGCGGAGGAGGGAGGGAGGAAGGGAGGGAGGCCGGGCGAGAGACAGACAGAGAGTTTCCGGAGACAATAGCTCTGGCCGTGTCCTAGGGCATGAAAGCTGAAAATAGCTCCTAGTGCCGGGAGCCTTGGAGCCGGAGGCTGGGAGCCAGGGTGACTGGCTCTCCTCCCTGGTGTGTGTGTGTTGCGGGGGGGTGGGTGGCTCTGGGCTTCTCAGGCTGGGAATGGGGTGCACAGAGCAGGAACGGAGCAGGGACCCTTCTCTCTGGAACCTCGTGGGCCATCCTCAGCTCACAAAGCTGAGCCACTCCTTGCCCTACGAGTGGGGGGCTTATCCTCCCTGTCCCCTGGATCATACCCCCTCACACACAACTTCCCCGTGTGTGTTCCCAGCAACCAAGAGAATCTGTTTTTAAAAGATTTGGGGGAGGGGGGTAACCATACAAACAAGAGCAGAATGGATACTTTTTCAGGATATGAATGGCTCTGTGTAAGCCCACCCCCAGGGTAACCACAGTCCTGACCTCTAACACCCTTGACGAGTCAGCCTTGGTCTGGGCTTGCGGACCCACGGAAGCTTCCTCATTCCCTCCTTCAGGTCCCGACTCTCCCTCGGCGTCTTTGTGAGAAGCACCCGGGGAAGTGGGACTGCTAGGCTGTACTGCTGCTAGAACTCCACCTGGGCTCCACCAGGCTCCAGCCCCCCGCCCTGTCCACCTAACTGACCCTGAGGCACCTCAACTGGTAGGAGCAGCATCACCTTCCCTCCTGGGACTCGTGATACTTAAGGGAGACACCGAAAGACAAGCCTTTGGCTCCCTGGCTGGCAAAGAGCAGGTACTCAATTGTCATAAGTGTCCGTATCAGTGAGGGTTCTCCAGACAAACAGAATCCATATGGGGTGTGTGTGTATATACACACACACGTACATATGTACAAGCATACAAAAATATACAGCTGTGTACATATGCAGTATGCGTACACACATATACACACATAGTATATACAATACACACATACATATATACACACATATAAAATGCAGTTCGTATATATACAGTATGTATACACACATATACACACAATATAGACAATACACACATACATATACACTATACATACACACATATAAAATGCATAGTTGGTATGTATACAGTATGTACACATACGTATAACATATGCAATATACACACCTAGGTACATATATAGCATACGTATATACACACATACAAAGATATTTAGGTGTGCATATAGACAGTATACATACATACACATATAATATATGCAATACATACACGTACATACATATAGACACACATATACACCTACATATAAAAGCATATAGCATAAAAATATATATGTACTGTATATAGAAATTCATCGTATATATACATACATATATCATATATATAAGATATATACACATACATATATACAATGTGTACACACACACACCTATATGTAAATATGCGCATGTACATACACATATAAATTCATACGCAAGTGTGTATATAATAGTATATTCATATATACATATAATACCTAGAAACATATTGGGGGGGGAGGTGTCACGGTACGTCAAGGGGGGGAGTCGAACCCGCCACCCCAGGCCCCGAGGGGTCTCCCCGGGTCTCCACTTCGGGCCGGTGGGTGTGGCCGGGGGGGGGGGCAGCTGAAGACGTGCGTGCGTGCTTTGCGTGCATACGTGCGTGCGTGCGTACGTGCGTACGTGCGTACGTGCGTGCGTGGGGGCGGGTCCACGGGGCGGGAGGCGCTCGCTGCGAGTGAGTGGTTCAGCTGGGCCCCGGCTCATTGTGCTTGCCTCACGCCGGCCCCAGTTGGCAGCAGCGCTGGAGGCCCCGGGCCTGTGACCACAAAGAGGGAGCCGGGGGCCGGACGGGAGCAGGCCGGCGGCGGCGGCGGCGGCGGCGCCGGCTGAGGCCCAGGCCAGGCTCCCTCCCCTCAGCCTCCCGCCCGCCCGCCCGCCTGTCCCGCCCCCGCCGGCGGCGCCCCGCCCCTCCCCCAACCGCCAGACTAGCCTGGTGCGGGGGCCGCGCGCGAAAACGTGGGGGAGAAGCTGAGGCTGGAGTCGCCCGTGGTGGCCGAGCCCGCCGTCTACCCATGGCTGCTGCTGGTCTACGTGAGTGCCGCCCGTCCCCTCTTCCCGGACCTCCACCTCTCTTCCCCCACGGCGCGCGCTGAGCCCACCGAGTAACGGAGCGACTCGAGTCGCCAGACCCTCTTTGGAGCCCCCCTTCCCGCCCTGCCTGGTTCTCCGCGGCCGTTTCCAGCCCCCGCGCGCAGGGTGGGCAGAGGGGAGCCGGGGCCGGCCGGGGCCACAGACTCGGCAGCGGGGACCCCGCGCTTCCGAGGGGCGCCCGAGCCGGTCTGCCGTTGGCCCTGTAGGGCTGGGGACCCAGGTCCCCCCCACCCCGGCCTGGACTGCCGGCGGGCTTGCCCTTCCGTACTTTATGATCTTGACACGTCGGGTTTCTTTTTCCTGGCCAGCTTTACCATTACCTGACCAGCTTTCCCAGCATCCCCTGATAATGTGTTAGATATTCAAGTTTTAGGGCCCGGTCCCAGCCCTATGGAATCAGCAACTCTGGTGGGGCTCAGTGATCTCTGTTACAACAGGCCCTCCAGATGATTTTTATTCACCTTAAAGTTTGAAAATATCTGCATTGTCAGCTGGCCGAAGCGTCCACCAGCAGGTGAAGGGGAGTGGCGCCTGGAAAAGATAGGGACTAGCCAAGGTAAGTACAGTAGCATTTGCCATGGTAGTAATGGAGAATGCCTTTTCTCCACTGGTTGGCACAGACTAGTATCTGGGAGCAGTGGCAGGGTTATTTAGGATGCTTTACATTGCAGTGTAGAGTGACCGCTGTCCTGGTTTGCCAGGGACTTCCCCTGTGTGAGCACTTAAAATCTCATCCTGGCAAACCCCTTAGCCTTGGGTTTGATAAACTTAGGGAATAACGTGAAATTTAGGGGAAACATGATCTAGGTTTTGGGCAAGTCACAAGTGCTAATTAAAGCTAAGCAAGTATGGACAACATCTAGCCTTCTTTACCCCTTTGCGGGGAGGTAAATCTTGATTGGGTGAGAGGACTTATTGTTAAGAGATCTTTGTAGAAACAGCCCCTTCTGCTTAGTCCGCTGGTTCTCCGTTCTGGCTAGACATTGGCATCGTCTGAGGAGAGTTAAAAGGATTGTATTGGTCTAGCATGACCAACCGTCGGTGTGAGGGTTTTTAAAAAGTGCTTCAGAGGATTCTAATGTGCAGCCAAATTTAGGTGCCACTGCTTAAGCTTTTGAACCGCTGCTATGTATTTTCACCTCATCTTGCTGTGAGAATATCCAACTGTAGTTGAGGTTTGTTGTTTTTCTTTTTCTTTTTTTAACTGTCTTATTATAAGATTTACTGTCTTAAATAAGATTGAATGGACAGAAAATCCTGCTAGTCCATTTGGTATAGCTGGATACCCAGAGTAATATCGTTAAGATATGTACCATTTAAGTATTGTGACTGGCCTTTTAAAAATTAACATATGCATTAAATTAGTATTGATAGTATAGATCTCTTTCGAAGTTGTCATGTTGGGGAGCTATACCTCTAATCTGCTGCCATTGCTAAATATCTGGACACCTCTTATTAGGAATTGCTTTTAAAAATCTTTAGGGATTAAAACCAAGATTGTTGTATTATTTGTACTGGGACCACAAAAACCTCACAGAGTTCCCCCGCTGTACCTTCTACCCCCATCTCTAACCCTTGGCAACTTGTAATCTGTTCTCCATCTCCACAGTTTTGTTATTTTAAGAATAATATGTAAACATAATCATGAATTACTTAATCTTCGGAGATTGGCTTTTAAAAACTTTTCCCTCGGCATCATTCCCTTGAAGTTCATTTCAATTTTTGCATATATTGATAATTTGTTCCTTGTTGTTGCTGGGTAGTATTCTATCATAAGATTTTATCACAATCTGTTTCAACATTCACCCATTGAAAGACATTTGGGGAGTTGCCAGTTTGTGGCTATTAGAAATAAAACTGCTATGAACATTTATGTGTAAGTTTCTGTGGGAACTTCATTAAGTTTTTGTTTCTTTTGGATAAATGCTCAAGAGTACAATTACTGCATTGTAGGGTGAATCTACTTTTAGGATTAAAAGAGACTGTCAAGCTGTTTCTCAGAGTGGCTAAACCATTTTATTTTCCCACCAGTGATGTGATATAATTTTTCTACGTACTCGCTAGCATTTGATGTTGTCACTATACTTTAATTTTAGTTATTCTCTGATATCTCATTATGGTCTTAATTTGCATTTCCCTGATGGCTAACGATGTTGAACATCTTTTCATGTGCTTCTTTGCCATGTGTATATTCTCTTCCATGAAATGTCTGTTCCTGTCTTCTGCCTATTCTCTAGTTGGATTTTTTTAAGTTGTTTGGAGAGTTCTTTGTATATTATAGATACAAGTCATTTGTCTCCTATGGGATTTTCAAATATGTTTTCCCACTGTGTAATTTGAGTTTTCATCCACTTAAAAGGATCTTCTATGAAGCATTTTAAACTCATTTTGATGAGATCCAATTGATCAGTTTTTGCTTTTATTGATCATACTTTCGGTGTCAAGTCTAAGAATTATTCACCTAGTTGTAGATGCCAAAGATTTTCTCCTATTTTTTTTTTCTAAAAATGTCCTGCTTTTACATTTAAGATTATGATCCACTTTGATTTAATTTTTGTGTAAGATGTGTAAGGTTTAGGTTAAGGTTCATTGTTTGTTTGTTTGTTTTTGTCGAGGGATGTCCAACTGTTTCAGTACCATTTTTTGAAAAGTCTATTCTTCCTTGATAGCTTTTGCACTGCTGTCAAAACCAAGTTAAATGTATTTGTGTCAGTCTATTGCTGGGTTCTCTGTTCCATTCCATTGATCTATGTATCTACCCTCCATCACTACTGCGAAATCTTGAAATTGGGTAGATTAATTCCTCCCATTTTAATCTTCCTTTACAAATTGTTTTAGCTATTCTTCAGCCTCTTCCTACCATATAAATCTTAGAATAAGCTTGTCTATATCCACAAAAACCTTGAGGGCATTTTAAGAGTAATTGTGTTAAGCCTCTTAACTTGGGGAGAATTGACAGCTTTATTATGTTGTGTTTTCTAATCCGTGAACAAGGTATGTCTCCCTCTTTGTTTGGGACTTTTAAAATTTTCTTCATCAGCATTTTGTAATTTTCAGTATAGAGGTCCTATAAATGTCTTATTGGGCTTCTATTTAAGTATTTATTTAGGTCAGTTGTAAATGGCATCACATATTTTTATTTAAGCTTCTACACATTTGTTATTAATATATAATTTGATAAAATTGTGTGGATCTTGTACTCTAAAACATTTACAAACTAATATTATTTCTCAAGCTTTATGTGGATTCCTTGGTATTTTCTCCATTTAGATTATCATCTCATCTTCAGATATAGACAGTTTTAGTTTTCCTTATTCAATATAATAGGATATATTACTATTCAACATTCAGGAGGATATATTCCTTCCTATTCAACATAGTAGGAATAGTTCTTTCATCTTTTAAATAAACTTTTTAAAAATTTAACTTTTAAATTTATCTATTTATTTATTTTTGCTTTATTTTCTTACTAGAACCCCCAGTAATATATTTAATAAAAGTGGTGAGAGCAGATATCGGTGCCTTGTTTCTGATCTTACAGAGAAAGCGTTCAGTCTTTCACAGTTAAATATAATGTGGGTATAGGTTGTTTGTAGATCATCTTTATGAGTTTCTGTATGTTCCTTTTCTATTCCTAGTTTGCTTGGAGTTTCTTTTCTTCTTTTTTTTTAAATCATGAATGGGATTGGATTTTGTCAAATGCTTTCTCTGCATTAATGATTAGGATCACATGACTTTTCCCCCTTAATCTATTGGATATGGTAGATTACATTGTTTGATTTTCAAATATTTAACCAACTTTGCATAACTGGAATAAATACCACTTGGTCATGGTATATTATTCTTTTTATATATTTCTGGAGTTAATTTGCTAATATTTGGCTGAAAATTTTTACAGCCAATTTCATAAAAAATACTGGCCTGTAGTTTTCTTCTTTCTATACTATCCCAGTCTGGTTTTGGTATCAAGGTAATACTGGCTTCATAAAATTAATTAGGAACTGTTCCCTCTACTTCTGTTTCTTATCAAGTCATGTAAAATTGGTGTTAATTCTTTAAGTCTTGGGTAAAAGTGAAACATCTAAGCCTGAATATTTCTTTTGGGAGTTTTTAAATGAAAAATCAGTGTTTCTCATAGTTACAGGAAAATTGAGATTGTCTCTTTCATCTTGGCTGAGTTTTGGTAGTTCTGGGTGTAGACGCATTGGTCCATTTCATCCACATTTTTGAATTTATAGTGTAGACTTGTTCATAATAACTTGTCCCTTATTAACCTGCAGGATATGTCATGGTATCCTTGGTTGCATTTCTGATATCTGTGATTTGTGCCATCTCTCTTTTTATCTTGATCAGTCTTGCTACATCTTTCTTGATGAGATTGTTTATTTTGAAGAACCAGCCTTTTGTTTCATTGATTTCCTCCCCCCCCCCATTTTCCTGTTTTCAGTTTCATGGATTTTTGTTTCATCTTTATTATTTCCTTCTTTCTGCTTGTTTAGTGTTTTTTCCTCTTCCGTTTTTACTATTTTAATATAGAAAATTAGACTATTTCTTTGAAATATTTTCTTTCCCAATTTAGTGCTATAGACTTCCCTTTCAGCATTGCTTTCACTTCATTCCACAAATGTTGATCTGTTATATCTCCATTTTCTTTTATTCTATGCATTTAAAAATTTTTCCTTGACTTTTTACCCATGAGTTATTTGGAATTGTGATGTTTAGTTTTCATGTGATTGAAGATTTTCCTGTTGTCTTTCTGTTATTGATTTCTAGTCTGGTTCCATTATGGCTAGAGAATATACTCTCTATGATTTTAATTCTTTTAAATCTGCTAATGTTTTTTTTTAGCACCCAGTGTATGGTATATGAGTGAATGTTCCATGGACACTTGAATATGTATTCTGCTTTTATTGAGTGTGTTCTTTAAATGTCAGTTATATCCTGTTGATTGATGATGTTTTCAGTTCTTCCATACCCTTGCTGATTTTTGTCTCTGGGAGTTCTATAAATTGCTGTGTTGAAGTCTCAAATAATAATTGTGGATTTGAAATTCTCTCCTTTTACCTTTTTCAGTGTTTGCTTCATGTGTTTTGAAGTTCTGTTGTTTGGTGCACACACATTTAGTATCACTAGGTCATCTAGGTGGATTATTCCTGTTATCTTTATGTAATGACCCTCTTTGCCCCTAATAATTTCCTTTGCTCTGAAATCTACTTTATCTGATATTAATATAGCCATTCCTGCTTTTTCTGATGAATGTTCACATGATATACCTTTTTCATCCTTTTACTTTGAACTACCTATATCATGATGTTTAAAGTAAGCTTCTTATAGACAGTATAGAGTTGGATCATGCTTGTGATTTTTTCATCTACTCTTCCAATCTCTGTCTTTGACTTGGTTATTTAGATCGTTTACAGTTAATGTAATTATTGCTATGTTAAAGATTAGGTCTACCATTTTATTTTTTGTTTTGTCTTTTACCTTAGTTTCTCAATCCTGTGTTTCTCTTATTTTGCCTTCTTGTGGGTTACTTAAACATTTTTTGGTAAGTCCATTTTAATCTAATTTATTTATAATCATTTGTGTATACTGTTTGTATAGTTTTCTTAGTGGTTGCTTTTGGCATTACACTATACATATGTAACTTATCATAGCCTACTGGAATCTGTCTTTTATTACTTCAAGTGAAGTTTCAAAATTTTACTTCCATTTAGGTCTCTTAATAGTCCCCAGTTTTAAAGTATGATTTTCTGTAGTATTTCCTTTATATACATTGAGAACCACATCAGATGGTGTCATAATTTTTGCTTTGACCATCATAGGGAATTTAAGAAACTCATGAGGCTAATGATAGTCTCTTATATTTATCCCACTTGTTTTCACCCATTCCATTTTTCCCCTTTTCTTTCTGAAGTTGCCAGTCTTCTGTTATTGTTTTTTATGTTTTCATAACAGTAGGTGATATCTGGGCTTTCCAGTGCCATTGGATATGAGTTTCAGGAAACACTGAGCCTGGCTCACTTAATGCTACTGAGTTGGAGGGTTTGTATACGTTGGGCCTGTTGGCACAGCAGATGCTAGCAGATTAGACTAATGCTGATGGGACTAGTGCCACAGGAGGATGCATTCCCATTCAGGCTACGCTGCTGCTACAGTAGATCAAATCCCCCTCTACCCCAAGTGTGGGGCAGTGACCTGCTGCTGTCACTGCTTCTTTATTAGGCTGCTTTCGCCTCAGGTGTGTGGTGGGATCCCTTGGAAGCTGCTGCTGCTGTGAATCACAGGGTTAAATTCATTTTAGAAATACTTAAATATAAATATATAGCCTGGCTCTTGTAGGACCTCTGTATTTGTTTTTTATTGCTTTCATACGAATTACCGCAAATTGAGTGACTCAAAACATCGTAAATTTATTACCTTACAAGTCTGACATTGGTCTCAGTTGAGTAAAGTAAAAGTGTTGGCAGGATCGACAGATGAATGGATAAAGCTGTGGCACATATATACAATGCACTATTACTCAGCCATAAAAAGAAATGAAATTGAGTTATTTGTAGTGAGGTGGATTGACCTAGAGACTGTCATACAGAGTGAAGTAAGTCAGAAAGAGAAAAACAAATACCGTATGCTAACACATATATATGGAATCTAAAAAAAAAGAAAAAAATGGTTATGAAGAACCTAGGGGCAGGACAGGAATAAAGACTCAGCCATAGAGAATGGACTTGAGGACACAGGGAGGGGGAAGGGTAATCTGGGATGAAGTGAGAGAGTGGCATGGACATATATACACTACCAAATGTAAACTAGATAGCTATTGGGAAGCAGCCACAAAGCACAGGGAGTGGAATCCTGCAGTGTTTGCTGATGGTCATTTGACTGGTGTGAGCTGAAACCTTTTTGACGTTGAATTTGCATGTGGCTAATAATTCCTTATACTGAGCTTTAGGCATGTCCTTTTTTTTCTTTTCCTTTTTTTTAAAGAGTGACTACAACTTCCCTCTTCATATTGACGTCTTGAAAAATTTGTCATGTGTTGAATTTCCTTGCCTATTCCCTACCCCAGGGCATTTTTTGAGGGCAGGCGTCATTTACAGCCCAGCAGTCCTTGTGACTATTAAGCTACCATTAGCACTGGGTTTAAAGCTGCTGTTGTGGGAAAGAGCCACAAGGTGGCAGCATTATTTCGTTCTCAACTCTTGTTACTAGGGCAACAGAGTCTTCCTGGAGGTAGCGTTCCAAGGTTGTAAATTAGAGTGGAATGTGCTGGGACAAGCCCCCAGAAGTTTATGTCTCCTTACTTATGTTTGTTTTTTAAATTTAATTTCTATTTCTTATCGGAGTAAATTTGATTAGAGTGTTGTGATTGTTTGGCTGTACAGAATCTGCTCAATGATTCATGCATATGTCTGTTCATCTTCGGATCCTGTTACCATGTATGTTATTACAGAATGTTGAGTAGACCTCCCTTGGTATTTGGTAGGTGTTTTGTCATTATATATTTTCTATGTATTAGTGATTATATAATTCATATAGTTTATATGTTATATGTTTATATACATTTAACATACATTAATCTATGTATGTTAGCCCCTTAGTCCTAAATTATCCATCCTCCCACCTTTCATTTTGGTTAACCATTAGTTTGTTTTATAAGTCTGTGAGTGTCTTTTTCTGTGGAAATATGTTCATTGGTAGCAATCTTAGGATAACATGTATAAATGATATCATAGGATATTTGTCATTCCCTTTTGACTGACTTAACCTAATATGATTATTTCTAGGCTCATCTGTAGTCCTGTAAACGGCATTGTTCATTTTTTTCCCGAGGCTACTATTCCATTCGGTACGTATACCACTTCTTCTTTGTCCATTTATCTGTTGATGGGCATTTTGTTTGCTTCCATGTCTTGCCTATTGTAAATACTGCTGCAATACACGATTTTCCATCCCGTGTCTTTTGGATTCTGGCTTTCACAGGTGACAGGCCCAATAGTGGGCCTTCCAGATCATATGGTGACTCACTTTTTACCTTTAAACACACTGCCATTCTGTTCCTATTATTGGCTGTTACCAGTTTACATCCCACTTAGACCGAGAGGTTATGCTGTTCTCCACAACTTCTTCAACATCTATTGTTTGTTGACTTTTTGCTGATGGTCATTCTGACTGGTGTGAGGTGATACCTTTGTGTAGATTGGGTTTCCATGCGTCTGACAATTCCTGATGTTTTGCGTTTATCAATGTCCTTTTCATTTTTTTTTAAGATTGAGCTAAACTTACAACTTCTAATTGCCTTCTTGAAAAATTTGCCGCGTTTGGATTTTTTGGCCATTCCCTGCCCCAGGATATTTTTTGAGGGCATGAGTCATTTACAGCCCTGCAGTCCTTGTGAATATTAGTGACCATTAGCAGTAGATTTGAGCTGCTGTTTGAGGAAACGGCCTTAGGGTGGGAAGACTTCTACGTTGCCAACTCTGCTTGCTAGGGAAACAGAACCTTGCTGCAAGTTGTGCTTTTAGGTTGCAGATTAGAGTGGAATGTGCCAGGACAAACCCCCATAAGTTTTAGCCTCCTTAATTCTTGTCTGTGTCTTTAAGTTGTAGTTTTTATCAGAGCAAACTTGATTGAAAAATGTCTTTTTTTCTAGGTGTACAGAATCTTGTTCATTTACACATATACATATATCTATTGATCTTTGGGTTCTTTTCCATGTAGGTTATTACAGAGTGTTGAGTAGACCACTCTTGGTATTCCATAGGTCTTTGGGGATTATATATTTTATATGTATTAGTATATGTGTGTTAACCCCAATATCCTAATTTATCCATTCCTCACACCTTTTCTTTGGCTTAACCATAAGTTTGTCTTCTCAATCTGAGATTGCCTTTCTCTGTGGAAATATGTTCATTTTTATGAATTTTCAGATAACATAAGTGATATCAAAAGGCATTTGTCTTTCACGTTCTGATTTACTTCACGTTGTGTGATTATCTCTAGGCTCATGTGTGGTGCTGCATATGCCATTCTTTTACTTTTTTTCGTGACTTATATTCCATTCTGTCTATATACCACTTCTTCTTTGTCCATTCATCTGTTTATGGACCTTTTTTTTGCTTCCATATCTTGGCTATTTCAATATTGCTGCAGTGCACATTTGCCTGCCTCTGTCTTTCCGATTCTGGTGGCCTTAGGTTATAGGCCCAAAAGGTGCCCTGCCGCATCATATGGTAGCTGAATTTTTACCTTTTCAAGCAGCTCCATTCAGTTTGTGTTAGTGCTGTTACCACTTTACATCCCACCAGCAGCTAGAAGGTACACAGTTCTCTAAAAGCCCTTCAGCATTTATAGTTTGTAGACTTTTTGCTGATGGTCATTTGACTGGTGTGAGCTGAAACCTTTTTGGACGTTGGATTTGCATATGGCTAAGAATTCCTTATAGTGAACTTTAGGCATGTCCTTTTTTTTCTTTTCCTTTTTTTTTTAAAGAGTGACTACACCTTCCCTCTTCATATTGAGTTCTTGAAAAATTTGTCATGTGTTGAATTTCCTTGCCTATGCCCTACCCCAGGGCATTTTTTGAGGGCAGGCGTCATTTACAGTTTTTTTTTAAATTTCATTTATTTTATTTTTTATTTTATTTTATTTTTGGCTGTGTTGGGTCTTCATTGCTGCGCACTGGCTTCCTCTAGTTGCGGTGAGCGGGGGCTACTCTTTGTTACAGTGCGCAGGCCTCTCATTGTGGTGGCTTCTCTTATTGTGGAGCACGGGCTCTAGGGTGCACGGGCTTCAGTAGTTGTGGCACGCGGGCTCAGTAGTTGTGGCACACGGGCTTAGTTGCTCCGCGGCATGTGGGATCTTCCGGGACCAGGGCTCGAACCCGTGTCCCCTGCGTTGGCAGGCAGATTCGTAACCACTGCGCCACCAGGGAAGGCCAAGAAGGTGTTTTTTAACGTGTAATTTGAGCAAGTGGTTCCGTGTTATTAACATGCCCGGGGCGGGGTGGGGGGTCGGTGTGACAGGGCTGCCCTCCTCTGCAGGTCTAGTTCCAGTCTCTGAAAGGCATTGAGGATTCTGTTTGAGGATTCTGTCTTCCTTTGTGTTTTCTGCTCCCCACGCTCCCTCCTGTAACCCCTTTCTGCCATCCCCACTCCCCCCACCCCCCCAGTCACACGTTGCAAACCCCAGACCCGTTTTTTCCGTTGTGATTAAACCGTCACCTGAAGCCGCCTCCAGGAGCCTCTGATCTGAACCCCCTAGTGGCATTAACGTGGCCCTCGTGCTATTAACTTCAGCCTCACAGACTTTCCCCGCTGAGAACAGCTTTGCTGGGCACTGAGGGTCTGTGACTTTTATCTCAGTTAGGCCGTTAAAAAACTGAAACATGGTTTAGATAAATAAATAACTCCTCCTTCCCTTCCTCCTGACTCTGAGCTTGGAGCTGGTGAACTGTCTGGGGAGAAGGTCACGGGATGGGGGCTGGGGGATGGGGAGAGAGGACAAGGTAACCGTGCCTGACACGGATCTGTAACTACACGTGGACAGAGCTCTATACTGAACGTGTCTGGTCCCTCCTTTGCTCCGAGGCGTTCCCGTTTTCTGGTTGGTGTGAGGGGTGGGGCAGAGTGGAAGGTGGACCAAGGTTGCAGTAGCTTTGTCTGACTCTAGGTCTGTGACATCCCCCTTCAAGCACATCCCTCTTCCCCACTGTCTCCCCATCTCTTCCCTCCACCCCTTTCCGTGACTGTCTCCGTGTGTTTCCACCTTGTTGCTTTTCTGTGGTCCCTCTGTTTCTCTTTCACCCTCTACCTGTCTCCGCCTTTTGTCTCCTTCCGAACCTTCCAGCATCCCCTGTGCTGCGGTTGGCGCATGGTTTGGGGGATCGCCCTCCAACGCGGGCTGCAGGCGACTTGTCAGACTGCTTTGTGAAACCAAAAAATGTAGAAATCTTTCATTTCCTTGGCCTCTGAGGCTTCGCTGGGGTGGCGGGCAATTGGCAGGCCTGTCGGCTACACCCCACACTGGTCGTTGTTTCATATTCTTAGCTATAAAAGTGGGGATACAAATGGTACCTGCTTCATAAGGCCGTAGTGAGGATCCAGCAGGAAGTGGATGCGAAGCCCTGAGCACAGTGATTGATTCTCAGCAGATGCTCAATGAATGAAATCTCTTAAATGAAATCGTTTATTATAAAAATGTTTAGTCCGGGGTAAAAGTGGACCAGAACAATGAGCCCCCATGCATATACATCAGCCAGATTCGGTATGTTTCAACATTTTGTGTACCTGCTTTGTCCATCCCCTCTTCTTGTGGTTGCCGGAATATTTTAAAGCAATTAGCAAACCCCTCGTAGCATTTCAGCCCTATGTGCGTCTCTAAAAAATCTGAATGTTTTCTCATACAACCTTAAGACCTTTATGCCAACCAATGAAAATGATGATTCTTACTTTAATACTGAGTCCATATTCAGGTTTTTCTGATTAACTTTAAAATGTCCTTTTACTCTTGTGTTTTTTGAATCAGGATCCAAATATTGTTCTTGTATTGTAATTGGTAATAACATCCCATTAATCCAGAACAGCCCCCCACCCCACCCCCACCCCCACCCCCAGGTAATTGACGTATTGAAGAAACTGGGCCGGCTGTAGAGTGTTCCACATTCTGGATTTCTCTGTTTGCTTTTTCGTGGTGTCATTTAAATTGCACTTCTGCTTCCTAAATTTCCTATGAGCTGAAAGCCAGCTCCAACAGCTGGATTAGCGTGTTAGGTTCGGACTTTGTAGCAAGAGGCACATGACACGTAGGGGCCGCTCTGCCGTCCGTCACTTCTCTAAAGTGGGCTCAGGTGCGCTCAGCTCTCCGGCTCCTCACTCAGCTGTCATCTGCCATTCGTTTCATTTTCACTGACGATCTCTGCATAAATCGATTATTTTATTAGGAAGTTAGGAAGCGGTGAGTTTGCTAATCATGCCATTCCTTCCACGTTGACTGCTTTTTACCCATCCACTTGCGCTATATATTTGCCTGTAAAGACAGTCAGGTGCGGTTGGCAGATTTCTGCGACGTCTCCCGTGACTTTTAAAAGCCTCCAGGGGTTACTCCCAGGGGTAACCCGCTGAAAGAGATTTTGCAGATATAATTAAGGTTGTGTTCTGGGTGGGTTGAATTTGCTCACACCAGCCCTTTAAAAGCAGAGAATGTCCTCAGGCCGGCAGCAGAAGTCAGAGAGATTGAAGCAGGAGAAAGGTGGGACGCACCCTTGGCAACTTTGCAGGTGGAGGGGGCCCCATGAGAAGGATTGTGAGTGTGTCGAGGAGCTGAGGGTGACCCCTCCTCCTTGGCAGGCAGCAAGGGAACGGGGACCTCAGTCCTACAGCCCTCGGAACTGCATTCTGCCAACAGCATGAATGAGTTTGGGAGCAGATTCCTCCCTGGAGCCTCTAGATAAGAACCCAGGTTGCCAGCACCTTGATTCTGGCTTTGTGAGCCCCTAGGCAGAAAACCCAGCAGAGCCAGCCAGGACTTCTGACCTCCAGAACTGGGAGGTATTTATTAGCGGTGTTTTTAAGTCACTGAGTTTGTGGATGTTTGTTACACAGCAATAGAAGACTAATAGAGCAGGATCAATGCTTAACTTCTTTGTTTTTAATTGCCGGTTTCCAGAATAAAAAAGGTTAAGTAAATGACAGCTGCCTTTATCTTCCTCATCCTTACATAGAAACCATACGTCTTAACGGACATCAATGAAGTGGATTCCTAATTTGCTGTCAGTAAAACTTACTCATTTAGAGATTGACAAGTGTCCTGGGTTTGGCTCATTGAAAGAATGGTTTTAAAGGGATACTGGTTATCAAATAGACAGTAAAATCAATTTGTCGGTTAAAATCAATTTGTATGGTTAAGATGTTTTGCTACCATTTTCTTCTGTGATATACTGAAATAATTTCATCATATGCAAGTGGGGCACATAACATTTGATAAATTCCATCTGTCTGTTGACAATCTACTCACTTCTCTGACTGCATACCCTCTCCTGTTAGAGAAGGATGTTTCCGATTATAAGGAGACTCCAAAATAGATGCTTAATTCATAAAGTATGCAAATGTTACTCTCATATATAAAGAACATCATGGTTAAAGTACTATGACGTCACATCATTATTGCCATGGAAGACATTTCATTTTCTCACACTGACTTCAGAGCTTAATCCAGAGTCTGAATATTGATCTTTTTGAATTCGTGTGAGAATTGGTGTCTTTGAAACATGGTTTTGGTCAAAACAAAATTTTGCAACTTTTACTCTTTGAAAAACAGCTTTATCGAGGCATGCTATTACATGTTATAAAATTCACTCACTATGAGTGTAAATTTGATGAGTTTTAGTAAACTCTGAGTTGTGCAGCCAGCACCACAGTCTAATTTTAAAACATTTCCATGTGTCAAAGAGACCCCCTGTGCCCACTTGTAGTCACTTCCTGCTCCCATCCCCAGGCAACCAATAATCTGCTTTCTGTCTCTATAGTAATTTTCCTTTTCTGAACATTTCATATGAGTGGAATCTTACAGGTTGTAGACTGTTTGTCTTTTGCACATGGCTTCTTTCATTTAACACCAGGTTTTGGAGGTTGATCCACGTTGTGTGTTCCGGTCTCTCGTTCCCTTTTGTTGCTGAATAATATTCCATTACGTGGATAGACCACATTTTGTTTATCCCTTCGCCAGTTGATGGACATTTGAATCATTCCCACTTTTGGTCTATTACAAACGATGCTGCTGTGTTCACATTCACGTACAAGTGTGGATGTATGTTTTCATTTCTCCTGGGTATGTAACTAGGAGTGGAACTGCTGGGCTGTATGGTGAATTCATGTTTAACTTTCTAAGGAATCACTAGTTGCTTTCTAAATTATACTACATTTACATTCTCACCACCATTTTATGAGAGTTCCGGGTTTGCCATAGCCTCATCAACACTTGCTGTTGTCTTTGATTCTAGCCTTCCTAGTGGGTGTGAAGTGGTGCTTCATTGGGGTCTTGATTTGCATTTCCCTAACAGTTAGTGATATTGGACATGTTTGTGGTGATTAGCCATTCTTATATCTTCTTTGGTGAAATATCTATTTAAATCTTATGCCCATTTAAAAAATTGATTGTCTTTATTTATGTTATTTATCATGTGTATAATTCACAAATACTTCCTCCCAGTCAGTGGCTTCTTTTTCATTTTCTTCATAGTGACTTTTGAAGTACAGAAGGTTTTAATTTTGAAGTCCAGTTTACAACTTTTTGGAATGAATTTTAGTGTCTTATCTAAGAACTTTTTGCCTAACTGAATTCCCCAAAGATTTTTTTCTCTTTTTCTTCTAGAAGTGTTTTAGCATTTTAGCTCTTAGGTCTTTGTTTGATTTTTGAGTTGTCATGTATAACGTGAGGTAAGGGTCTAAATTCATCTTTTTTTGCATGTGGCTATCTAGTTGTCTGAAAAATGTTTGTTTTTTTGTTTGAAGATAAAAACGTTTTCTTCCCCCGTTGGATTGTCTTGGCACCTTTGTTGAAAATTGATTGACCATAAACTTAAGGACTTATTTCTGGACTCTTAGTTTTGTTCTGTGGATGTATATGTCTGTCCTTATGCTGGTCCCACAGTGTCTTGATTACTGTAGCTTTATAGTAAGTTTTGAAATCAGGAAATAAAAATCTTCTCACTTTATTCTTTTCTTTCTTTTTTTTTTTCAAACTTGTTTTTGGCTCTTCTGGATCCTTTGCATTTCCATATGAATTTTAGCATCAGTTTTTCAATTTCTGCCCCCCCTCAAAAAAAAGCCTACTCAGATTTTGGTAGGGATTTTGTTGAATGTATAGATTTGGAGACAACTGTCATTTTAACAACATTAAGTCTTCCAATCCATGAATGAAATGTCTCTACAGTTGTTTACGTCGTCCCTAATTTCTCTCAGCAGTGCTTTGTAGTTTTCAGTCTTATGTGTCTTCTTAAATTTATTCACAAATATTTTAATGTTTTTGATGCTATTATGGATGAAATTGTTTCTTTAATTTCATTTTTGGTTGTTCATTGCTAGTACATGGAAATAGAATTGGATTTTGTATGGTGATCTTGTATCCTACAATCTTGCTGAACTAATTTATTAGTTCTAGTAGATTTGTGTATGTGTGTATGTGTGTGAGTTCTTCAGGATTTTCTACATGTAAGATCCTGTCTCTGAATAAAAACAAATGTACTCCTTTCTTTCCAGTCTGGTGCCTTTTCTTTTCGATTTTTACTTTTCACTTTAATTTCTTAAATATTTATTAACGTTGGTCTCAAACATATTTAGCATGCTTTCAAAGAACATTCGGGTTGAAAGAATGCATAAATTATATTTGGCGTTTGGGGCTAAGGCATAAGAAATATACTTGCCATGGACTTTGAAAAAAAAATGTATGTTTCATTATAAAAAGGATACATTGGAAAGACAGAAATTGCTACCTTACAAAGTTCTTTTTTTTTAAATTATTTATTTATTTATTTATTTATTTATTTTTGGCTGTGTTGGGTCTTCGTTTCTGTGCGAGGGCTTCCTCTAGCTGCGGCAAGTGGGGGCCACTCTTCATCGCGGTGCGTGGGCCTCACTATCGTGGCCTTTCGTTGCGGAGCACGGGCTCCAGACGCGCAGGCTCAGTAGTTGTGGCTCACGGGCCTAGTTGCTCCGCGGCATGCGGGATCTTCCCAGACCAGGGCTCGAACCCGTGTCCCCTGCATTGGCAGGCAGAGTCTCAACCACTGTGCCACCAGGGAAGCCCCAAAGTTCTTTTTAAAAGGATTTTCTAAGCAGGCCTGTAGAAAGAAAGATGGACACAGACATGACATAGAGACCTCTTTTTTTAATTTGGTAATTATATGCAAAATACAGGACCACAGAAGTACTGAAAAAAAAATAAGCGACACAGAGGAAAACATTTTAGGTTTACTTTTTTGTCAGTTTCAAGGAACAAAGTTACCAGCCTATTTTATGATTATAAAATTATTGCTCGAAGTGCTTTGTGCTTCAAAACATGGTAGGTGGCTAAAATCTGCAAATACTTAACCTCTGTGCAACTTCTGACTTGAAGAGCAGAGTTAAATGATAGAACATCGAGCCCTTTTGCTTGTGGTCGTAGAGAGGGAAATCTTAACCTGGGAACCCCCCTTCAGGCTTTGTTTTCTCTTTTGTTTCCACCTTTGTTTGGAAGAGTTTGTTTGTGTCCCTGTGCAGGGCCTTCCCCAGACAAACAGCCTCCCTGATTGACAGTCACAGATGGCCGCCGTCCCACCCTGTCTGACGTGTAAAACTTCCTCCAGCTGAGAGCCACCAGCCCCAAAAGGGAAGAAAACCTGAGGCCCCATTCAACCCTGCATCAATTATCCATGGCTTTGTGGAGACTTCTAGTGAGGGAAAGAGTTAAAGATCCATTTAAACTTTCAAACAGCAGAGGTAAACACTTGGCTAAGCACAGCTGATTGGATTTTCAATTGAAGAGGCCAGGCAGCCACAGGCAACGGGTGGTGAGGAACCCACAGAAATGATGGACACAGATTCTGCACTTTCAACTTGCATCTCTAGACAGAAATGCCGCCTAGAGAGGAAAGACACTGAAGAAGAGGGAAAGGCTGTGAGTCCAAACCCCACTGGTAGGCAGTCCTTTGGGCTGACTCCTTATCTGTGTTGGCTCCCACAAGCCTGGGTATTGGCGCCCCGGGTTGGAGACGCCACCTGCCCTGCCACGCAGCCTCTGCGGCTCTGAAAACTGGGGACATCTGAGAAAATTGTGGCAGCTTTCAAAGAGAGTAAAAAGGCTTAAACCAGTCCTATGAGAAATTTCGTTGTCTTTTTTGTTCGTTTATTTTAAACCAGTTTATTTGGGCCGGTTTTCCTCTTACAAGACATCATTCAGGTTCTAAGATCAGCCATGATTATCTCTTCCCAGAAAAATTCAGAAGAGCTACACTTCTGCTGGAATGGCACAATCCTTTAACATCTGCTAATCACTAGAACTATAGGAACCCTGGCATGTGACCACCAGACCCCTGATCTGCAGGCTGGCAACTCTCTCTCTGATCTTGTAGGTGGTTGCTATTTAATTTTCCCTGAGCTCTTCTGAGCCCGTGGTTGATGGGAATTACTGTTGGTTTAAGACAGTGATGGCCACCTGTGTACTAAACACAGCACTAGTATTTTCTATGCTAGTTAAAATAATGTGACCAAGTTTGCCCATCCCCCAAAAAGCAGAGCCTGAATAGGAGGTAGGCACTTCACAACTGCTATTTTCCGTCTGTCACCAGGAAAAGTTAGTGGGGAAATGAGCACGCCTCGGGGTTTTTTTTTTTTATTTTATTTTTTTCTTTAAATTTATTTATTTATATTTATTTTTGGCTGTGTTGGGTCTTTGTTTCTACGCGAGGGCTTTTCTCCAGTTGCGGCAAGCGGGGGCCACTCTTCATCGCGGTGCGCCGGCCTCTCACTCTCGCGGCCTCTCTTGTTGCGGAGCACAGGCTCCAGATGCGCAGGCTCAGTAGTTGTGGCTCACGGGCCTAGTTGCTCCGCGGCATGTGGGATCTTCCCAGACCAGGGCTCGAACCCGTGTCCCCTGCATTGGCAGGCAGATTCTCAACCACTGCGCCACCAGGGAAGCCCTGGGTTTTTTTTTAATTGAAGTATAGTTGATAGAATGTTGTGTTAGTTTCAGGTGTACAGCAAAGTGATTCAGCTATACATATATATATTGTTTTTCAGATTCTTTTCCATTATAGGTTATTACAAGATACTGAATGTAGTTCCCTGTGCCATACAGTAGGTCCTTGTGTTTATCTATTTTATATATAATGGTGTGTATCTGTTAATCCCAAACTCCTAATTTATCCCTCCCCACGTTTCTCCTTCGGTAGCCATAAGTTTGTTTTCTATGTCTGTGAGTCTATTTCTGTTTTGTAAATCAGTTCATTTGTATCATTTTTTTAGATTCCATGTATAAGTGATACCATGTAATATTTGTCTTTCTCTGTCTGACTCACTTCACTTAGTATGATCATCTCTAGGTCCGTCCATGTTGCTGCAAATGGCATTATTTCATTCTTTTTTATGGCTGCATAATATACCATTGTGTATATATTGATATATACCACATCATCTTTATCCATTCATCTGTGGACGGACATTTAGGCTGCTTCCATGTCTTGGCTATTGTAAGTAGTGCTGGAGTTTGTTTTTTAAAAAAGCATATAAACTATACAATTCCTAGTTAATATATCATGATACTAAAATCCAGAATTTGGGGGCAGTGCACAGGTCTCTGCTTTATGTGCTTTGTTGAATGAGACATTGAGAATCTAATATATATTAAGTGCTCCACTGGAAATGTCTTATTAAACAAAACAGCACATAGGGGAGACTAGAACAGCGTCAGGCCACAGAGGACTTTCCACCTGCCACCAGCTCACTCTGCAAAAGGATGGATGTGAAACCCACAGACCTCTGGCATGCCAGTATCAGACAGCTGTAAGGAGTGTTTACTACTGCCCAGAAGTCTCCGAAATTCTTGGAAGGGGCTACTGGTGATGTTTCAGAGCCATGAGTTTAGATCCCACGGCAAGTGTGGGGAAACCACTCTTAGCCAAAAGGAAAGTCTAGCCAATCAGCCAACATCTGCAACTGACTCAACTTTGTAGCTGTCTCGTTGCCTGGGTCCACATAATTAAGGGAAAATGCTACATGCTCTAGCAATATTAGCAAAGCTGGGGTCTTAATATATATTCCTAGAGAGTTCTAAGGACCCAGGAAACATCACCTCTACTGGAAAAGTTGACCGTCAGCTTTTTGAACTGACAGTAGAGGGATGATTGGGCGGGTTTAGGACTTTAGGAGCCCCAAACGCCTGAAATTCCAGGTGGCAGTGCACTGTCATTAATATCCCCTGGTTTTAGCTCTTTGGGAGATACCTTTTCTGAGGGTTTTATACATTATTTTTGATTTATTTTAGTATTCCTACTTCTAGTCAAAGTCAAGACCAGGAAATGTAGAGATATGCTATGAGGTGGTTCTCGGGCTTTGTTTGAAATCTACTAAAAATTCCGTCCTTCGTTCAGTGACTTTCACTGTGTACCATGCATCCGTGAGTAGTACTGCTATGGGTGCCCCTATGGAGCTGACATTCTTTGTTTAATATACTTATTTAATTATTTATTTGGCTGCGCTGGGTCTTAGTTGTGGCACGTGGGATCTTTTAGTTGCAGCATGCGAACTCTTAGTTGTGGCATGTGGGATCTAGTGCCCTGACCAGGGATCGAACCCGGGCCCCCCTGCACTTAGCCACTGGACCACCAGGGAAGTCCCTGGAGCTAACATTCTACCGGGGGGTTGGGGGGGGGGCGGGAGACAGACCAACGAATACACACTGTCCGCACAGTAGTAAATGTTGTGGAGAATTGTAGAGGCCAGAGGGGGGCAGGGCTTGCCGGTATGTGCGGCAGTTTCAAAAGGGTGTTTGGAGAAGGCACCACTTATAAAGGGACGGTTGAACAGCGTCCTGGGGAGGTGTGAGGGCTGAGCCCCTGTGTACTGGGGGGAAGTGGGTCCAGGCAGAGGGCTCAGCAGGGCAGAGACCCTAAGACTGGAACCACGTGGTGGAGGAAGAGCAAGGTGGCTGCAGCCAAGGGGCTGAGTGCGAGGGACCGCGAGACAGGTGGGGGGTGGTTGGCGAGGCTTTTTAGGCAATCACGAGGATCTCCACTTTTACTGGTCCTGGGATGGGGCACAGGAAAGTTTGAGCACTGGGGCGGCACACCCTGACTCAAGTGCTCATGCAGCATCGTCTCGGTGCTGTGGAAGCAAGAAGCAGGAGATGCTGCAGCGCTCAGCAAGAGATGATCCCGGCTTTGGGACCAGCGGCCAGCAGTGGAGGTGGTGAGAAGTCATCTGAAGATGGGAGGATAGATTTGCAGTGAATTGTGCTGTGGTACAAAAGCGGGTGGGAGGCACAGGGGCTTGCAGGGTACCATGTGCTTGGGTTCAGCTGGGGTCAGAAGGTGAAAGAAAGGCTCAGGCAAGAGCCTGAGGGTGTAGGGCGATGACTGTGTTCATGCATCTCGGAATTAAGGTGACTTGCTTGCTTTGCACAGTGGGCCGTCTGCTGAAGAGTATTGTCACACCCGCTCTGTGTTCTGCGTGATGCTTTTAGGTCAGCCTTAGAGTTCAGAGCTTTGTCCCAACTCTGCTCGCTGATGAACAGAGAAGATTCTTGTGATTTGGTGGTTTCCAAGAGAAATCCCAGCAAAGTGTGGATGGAGGTGGGGGCAGAGAGAATTGCTTTAGTCCCTCAAAGAGACTGTTTATAACAGTAGAACACAGTGAGAGCAACTAGGACAGCTTCTTCAAGAAGCACATATTCTTTCTTCCCTTGTAAGAGGCACTTACTCTCCAAAGAAATCTTTTTTTTTTTCCTTACTGGAAATATTTCACTGCTTTGATTTTATTTTTTAATTCATTGTCTTCAAAGTTTGCTCTTTCAGAATTCATTTGCTTACCATATAATCTATGACTATTTCAGAAGATTGAAATTAGGTTTGTTTTGTGGCTTCTACTTTTAAACCAAGAAGTGGGTTCAGAATTGGTGATGGAAGAGAACTTGAAATAGGATAGCTTATTGGGAACATTGATTTGGGCCCTTTTCTTCTAGTGTTAACTTTTTAGCTTATCTCTTTCAGAATATGCCTGATTTCCTTCTCGTGAGATACCACATGTCTAAGGATCCAGTTGTTACTTAATTTTTCTTTGTTTACTGATAAATATGCTGTATGCTTTTGTTCTTTTAAAAAGCAATTTTATTGAGGTATAAAACACTCACAATAAAATACATCCAATTTAAGTATAGAGTTTGAGTTTTGACAAAAGTGTGCACCCGCGTACCTGTTACCACGATCCATATATGGACCATTTCCATCACTTTAAAAAGTACACTCTGGGCCCGTTTCTAAATAGCTCATCCCACCCAGCCCCAGGCAAACACTGATCTGCTTCTGCTTCCAGTCACAATAGATTATATTTGCCTTTTCTAGAACATCCTATCAATAGAATCAAATCCTATGCACTCTTTTGGGTCTGGCCCCTTTGCCTCAGCACCATGTTCTTCCTTGAGGTTCATTATCATGTTGCTTGTGTTGGGATTTTTGTTTCTTTTATTGCTGAATAGTATTCCAATGTATGGACTTATTAACACACTTCACTTTTCATGGACATCGGGTTGTTTCCAGTTCAGGGAAATTATGAGTAAAGCTGCTATGGATATTTTTCATCAAGTCTTGTTGTGAACAAATGCTGTCATTTCTCTTTGGTAAGTGCCTAGGAGAGGCATTGTTGCATCTCCTGTGATAGGTACACACGGTATTTTTTTGTTTTTTGGTCGTACCATGCAGCTTGCGGGATCTTAGTCCCCCGACCAGAGATTGAACCTGTGCCCCCTGCAGTGGAAGCATGGACCCCTAACCACTTACCGCCAGGGAATTCCCAGTACACACACATTATGATTGTTATGTCATCTTGATGAATCTACCACTTTTATCATGATGAGAAGTCTGTCCTGGTAATAATATATTTGTTCTGACGTCTACTTTGTCTAATATTGTTATAATCACTCGAGCTTTCTTGATATTGGTGTTTGCATGGTATGTCTATTCTCTGACCTCTGCCTTGTAATTAGACTATTTAGACCATTTACACTTGAATAATTACCAGTTTAGTTGGATTTAAATCTCGTATGTATTATTTGTTTCCTTGTTGCTTTTTTCTTCTCCAGTCTTCTTTTGGATTGAGTATATCCTAGTAAGTTGTCATCACCACTGGCTTATAATAGCTATATAGCTCTTCATTTCATTTATTTTTCTGGTGTTTCCAGGCACCTCGTCTTCCGTGAACTCCTGGTGCCTTTGCCTCGGCAGGACCACCATGGTCTGCTTGGGTCCCCCTCCCAGCACCACATTTCAGAAAGTGCCTCCAGGCGAAGAGCTGACGCAGCCTGGGGTCCTCCTAGTTTGCTTCCCTTCTTTCAGGGACTCTAGCCCCTTCTGTGTCTGAAAACAGTTACTTCATATACTTTGTCCAGTTTTCTGGTTGTTATTGTGGGAGCTTAGGTTCGGCTCTGGTTACCATATTATGTTCTGAAGTGTAATTTTATTTTTGAAATAAAGTATTTGGTTCTTGGCAGGAGAATGTGTTAAATATGTGAAATTGGGACTGCCTGTAAAACCCTAGATGCATAACACCATTGTTATGACTTCACAAAGTGATGTAAAGATGGTGATGATCAGTTTCCGGCTTAGGCATAGCAGCACGTGTAAACCTCAGAAGCAGAAGCTTTGAAAAGTTCTGTATCAGTCCCGTTTGAATGATAACAGCCCATAATCGAGCCCTTAGGTGCTCAGTGTTCTACATACAGATCTTTTTTAAAAAAATCATCTTACGTGTGTGTTTTTTAAATTATTTATTTATTTATTTATTTATTTTTGGCTGCGTTGAGTCTTCGTTGCTGTGCACGGGTTTTCTCTAGTTGCGGCGAGCGGGGGCTGCTCTTCGTTGTGGTGTGAGGGCTTCTCACTGTGGTAGCTTCTCTTGTTGCAGAGCACGGGCTGTAGCACGCGGGCTTCAGTAGTTGTGGTGCGTGGGCTTCAGTAGTTGTGGCTCACCGGCTCTAGAGCGCAGGCTCAGTAGTTGTAGTGCACGGGCTTAGTTGCTCCGAGGCATGTGGGATCTTCCCGGACCAGGGCTTAAACCCGTGTCCCCTGCATTGACAGGCGGATTCTTAACCACTGTGCCACCAGGGAAGCCCCTGAGGTTTTAATTTAATTTTAATTCATTTAAATTGAAATAGCCCCATGTGGCTAGTGGCTGCCGTATTAGACAGCAAAACTCCAGGTAGCAAGGGAGCAGGGGTAGAAAGACAGCCCTGTGATGGAGCAGTCAGGGGAGCCTCCCAGCAAAAGACTGACCAGCCTCTTGCCTCACTGTGGCAGGGGAAGCCCCAGGCTGGAAATGGCAAATACTTGGCACAGGCACCACTCCGAACCATTCCTGCGCCCATGGCAGACATTGCTAGTCAATCACCACACACTTTCTTGCTAGTTCAGCCATAGCTCAGGATCCTTCTCAATACAACACTCCAGGCAGTCCCCAACTACAGATCAGTAGATGCTAGCATTTGAGAGAAATATTACTGGTCATCCCTAGGCCAGGAGGCCCATCTGGGAGGTCCAGGATCTCACCAGGCTGTAAGGTGGCTGGCAAGGGACGTGTGGCCAACCTGGGTCAGTGAGGCAACCACAAATATGGAGAGTGGAGAGGCAATGTGCTGGAGGAGCCAAGATTTTTCTATTTCTTCAAGAAACACTCAGAGCATGATTTAGGGAGAGAGGAAGGGGGTGGGGGGAGAGGTGAAGACTTGTCAAAGCCAGCTGATGTGCAAAGCATTTGGAGATTTTTATTGAGCTGGGTGCAATATTGTGATTTATGAAGAAAAATACATATTTGGTCATTCAGACCAAAAATATATATTTGGCCATCTCCCACGTGGCCCAAACCTTAAAATATTTACATTTTCGCCCTTTTTGGAAAAAAAAAATTTGCGGACCCTTATTCTAGAGAGGGTTCTGAATTGCCCACAAAAGTGGACTTGCTGGATTAAAGGAAATATGCATTGAAAATTTCAGCAGATGCTGCCCTTCATACTTGCACTAGCAGTGTATGAGATTGCCTGTTCCCCAGTATCCTCACCAACACAGAGTAATATCAAACTTTTCCATGTGGCCAATTTGATAGGTGAAAATGGTATTTCACTATCGTTTTAATTGTACTTACCTTATTAGCAGTAAGATTTAGTATTAGGCAGTAGGTATAATAAAATATATATTTGGTCTTTGTCCCTCATTCCTGGCACAAAACTTCTAAACCCCGTGGAATTTCCAGATAGGAGTGTCTTTTGATATTCATAACAAAACCCTTTCAACCACACCTGAGTTTGTGTTAATGAGGTGACTTTTGGAAAGCCCCTAAGGAAGGGGCTGGTTGCCAGGGGAACCAACCAGAATTAGAGGATTGGAACTTTCAGTCTCTTCCACCCTCCCCCCCACCCCCTTGAAGGGGAGAGGGGCTTGAGGTTGAATCAGTTAATCCTGTCTACATAACGAAGCTTCAGTGAAATTAAAAGAATGGAGTTTGGGGCTTCCCTGGTGGCGCAGTGGTTGAGAGTCTGCCTGCCAATGCAGGGGACGCGGGCTCGAGCCCTGGTCTGGGAAGATGCCACATGACACGGAGCAAGTGGGCCCGTGAGCCACAACTGCTGAGCCTGCGCGTCTGGAGCCTGTGCTCCGCAACAAGAGAGGCCGCGATGGTGAGAGACCCGCGCATCGCGATGAAGAGTGGCCCCCGCTTGCCACAACTAGAGAAAGCCCTTGCACAGAAACGAAGACCCAACACAACTAAAATAAATAAATAAATAAATAATTTTTAAAAAAAGTTCTTCAAAATTATTAAAAAAAAAAAAAAAAAAAGAATGGAGTTTGGAGAGCTTCTGGATTGGTGTACCCAGGGAGGTGCCAGGTGGGACAGCATGGAAGCTTTGCACCCCTTTCCCCATACCTTGCCCTGTGCGTCTCTTCCATATGGCTGTTCCTGAGTTAGATCTTTTTATAATAAACTGGTAATCTAGAAAGAAAAAAAAATATTATATATATATATATATATTTGGTCATCTCATATATATTTGGCTTTCCAAAAGTCACCTCATTAACATAACAAAAGGCACCTTTTTTAAAAAATTAATTTTATTTGAGCGTAGTTCTGCTGTACAGCAAAGTGAATCAGCTATACATATACATATATCCCCTCTTTTTTGGATTTCCTTCCCATTTAGGTCACCACAGAGCATTGAGTAGAGTTCCCTGTGCTATACAGTAGGTTCTCATTAGCCTGGAAGGGCGACGCTGCACTCTCCCCTCCGTTGCCAGGCAGGCTGTGCTTCTGTTACTGCAGCCCAAGGCCCCGAGAGCCTGCTCTGGTTCCTTAGGGGCCCCTGGGAGGGGTGTTTGTCACAGGTCTCTCCGCAAGCCCAGTTCTCTCGACCGTGACTGTCCTCGATTGCGGCGTCTGCTACACGGCCTGGGTCAAAGAGCCTAAAAGTGCGGGGATTGGGACCCAACCTGGTAGGAGGAACTTGAGTCCCGTGATCCCCCTAAGCCCCTGTAACCCTGCGGTGGGCGTG